>NC_053488.1:82590107-82876103 GCF_015227805.2 Hirundo rustica | reverse complement strand
GGCTGCATAAGACACACAGGAAAGAAGGTTTTTGCCCTTTTGATTGCTGCTTGGCTGGGCTTTCTGCCCTGGGCACTCCCAGAACTTGAGACAAGTAGATGCAGGGATTTGTCATGCAGTAGAAAATGCACATTCATGTGAAAAAACATGAACTGAGCGAGCAGTAACTTGTAAATATTTGCAAATTATTTTTTTCTGCACGTGGTTACATGTAGTTACGTGGTTAAATGTAGATGTGCTGTTTCAATGTTTTAGTTCATGCTTCCAAAACAGAATAATGTATTTCTTTACCTCCAGCTAAAACCCTCAAGTGTTTTTACTTGCTTCTTGCTGCTCCAGGACTTTACTCCCCGATGTAGGAGTTTCCTGTCATAGAAAAGTGCTTCAGTGCACCACAAATGCATGATTTGCATGTAGCTTTTAAAACTGGGCCAGAATTTCAAATTTTCAAATCAAGGCTTAAACTCCTGAGCGTAATAGTGCCTGGACATAAGTCTTCTCTAGAGGCATGTCCCTGTGAACCTTCCTGTCCCAACATAAGTAACACAAGAAGGTTCAGTTGCTCTCAGAAGGCTTGTGATGTCATTATCTACATATTTCCTCTTACAAAATAACTTTCAACTGTTGGCAGGTCAAACCAATGTCTTTAACTGATGATCAGATATTTTCTTGCAGCTATGTTTTAAATCATGGTAATTTTTAACCTGTGTGTGGAAATATAAAAGAAAGGTTTTCATCCTGTAGATGAATGCTTATGTTATGTATAATAAGATCATGGATGAATCACATTTCAAAATTTCAGTTCCTGCTGCTGAAGTGGCTTGTGGACAGAAGAACATTTGCATTGAGAATCATCTCCCCTTGCTTTTCATGTGTTTTCTTCATAGTGTCATGAATAGTACTTCTTTTATGTGTTTTCTTTAGACTTGTTACCCTTTTCACGGATGAGCTGGGCCATATCTCCCACTGGAGAGCCATCATGGCAGGAAGCCTGGCTGGCATGGTTGCCACCATTGTGACATACCCCACTGATGTGATTAAAACGCGGCTCATCGTGCAGAACCGGCTGGAACCATCTTATGAAGGAATTTTTCATGCTTTTTACAAGATTTATCATCAAGAAGGATTGCGTGCACTCTACCGTGGTGTTTCACCAGCAATATTAGGTAAAACAATACCAGGGTGAAATCACCTCACTGCCTGTTTTGGTTTGGTTTTTTGGGTTTTTTTTTTTTTGCAGCTGTGTAGGGTGTACTTGCTCACTTGATTTCAAAAGCAAATAGGAATGTTTTCTTGTAGAAGATGTGGAGATTTACAAGGCACTGCAATACTGATAACCTCTGCTGCAGCTTTATTACTTCAAATTAGGACCAAATGTGTAGCATTTCATACATGGTTAAGTGTTCAGCAAAATAACTATTTTTCTTCTTTTATAAATGATCTAATTGTGCTTGGATGCACAATTTTCATTATTAAACTCTTAAAAAACATTTATATGCACACACACAGAGTGCTTGTAATTCCTGTTGAGTGTAAGAGTGTCTCCTGAGCTGTTCAGTGAAACTAATGTCAGCTGTAGTGTATAGTACGTGTGGAAAGTGAAGATTAATTATATTCTCTCTTCACTTGAAATAAATTTTGGATTATTTATTTACTCTCCATAGCCTTTAAATTCCCATTTAACTGAGTCCATTTTTTCACAGCATGACATTAAACAAAATGTGTAACAACAACAAAGCAACAACAATAATAATAGTAAATAATAATAATAAAAACATATAATCCCACTATAAAACTGATGAGAGCATGAAACAAGCAAAAGAGGCCAGAAGTATCCCTCATCAGCCTGACTGAAGACATAGCTCTGTTTACCTGTACAGGTGCTGGGGTTGGATTGGACTGGGAAAGAGCTTGTCACAAGAGAGAACCTGGAGAAACACCTGACCTGTCATGAGACTATAGCAGTTAATAATTCTGACAACAAGTACATTTTGATAGGTAAATGTATGTCCTTATCAGCATATCTAAATGGTACAATATGGGTGTTCGGTGGAAAACCAAGGGCTAAAGAGTAAAGTTCTTCAAAATCTGGATTAGATTTGTGGAATATGAGATGTAAATTGGCAGTGGCTCCTCCCATCTTTCTAGTTATGTGTTGGGCAGCTCTCTTCTCATAGTATACAGTGTGTTGATATAATCCTGTCTGGTTTGCTTTCTAGGTGCTGTCCCATTTTCTGCAGGCTCCTTCTTTGTTTACATCAGTCTGGACAAAATCTGGCAAGAACCCATAGTTCGTTTCACTCCTCTTCAGAACTTCACAAATGGCTGTGTTGCGGCTGCAGTGGCACAGACACTTTCTTTCCCCTTTGAGACTGTCAAGAGGAAGATGCAGGTACAGAACGTTCGTGTTATTAGTTACTTTGTCATGGGTGCTTGGTGCAAGAGCTTAGGACAAGACTGGCTAGGTGATCCTAGGTGCCACTTTATTTCTTTTAGCAGTAGGCTACAGAGACTTTGGTTTTGATTTTGTTGGGTTTTTTGCTCATTTGTGGGTTTTTGTTTGTTTTTTGCTTTGTTTTTAAAACAAATCATTGCTGCAAATGGGTTGTTATACCTTTGTCATGGGGTATGTGTGTGCTCTCAGACTCTGTCTCTGTAGCTTTTTTTTTTTCCTTTTTCATACCAGTTCCATCAAATTCTCAAAATTCAGAATTGGCAGGCCTTCAGTGAAATAAATACAGGCTGAAAGTTTGCCAGCTGAAGAAATTCAGTCCCCTTAGTGGTAGGCAGGGTGAATGAGATCCATGTCGTTTTCAGAGCCTGTGTGTCTGCTGTTTATGCCTCACCACAAAACTAACTTGCTCAGTGTTTTCTGAACAACTGTAGCTGTCCTCGTTCTTATTTCTGACTCCTCTGGTTAACAAGTGACTTAGCAGCTGCAGGTGCTGCTTCCTGGAGCCTCAGCAAAATGAGAGTTACTATATTTTCCTGATCCTTTCTCCAGAATTTTAACAATAATGATCTAAAAAAGACCCAAACCCCACAAAACAACCACTATCCCACAGCTTCCATCTCACTGACATAATTCACTTGCTGATGTTTACTTTTCATTTGAACTTCATCAGTAGAGGCAGTGAATATCTTTCATCATATGGTCATTCTCTGGCATGGGCAGATGAGTTTGAGTTTAAAGCCTAGTTCCTGTCAATGCAGATTTGTAATTTATTTATCACAAAGGGAAGCTTTTGTGATGTTACTAGAAAGAACAGTCACTTACTGTGGCAGCCTTATATAGGTCCTTGCTCCCTTCATCAAGTGGTAGCCTGGTTGGCAAGTCACAAGGTAGCAATAGGTCAGTGAAACTGTGAACTTCCCTCTCCTGCTCTCCGAGTTCCCCTTTTCAGGGCTCAGATGCTGTGTCACAGAATCCTTCACTACCCCCTCTTTATCTTGTAGCAGAGAACCTCAGCAGAAGGAGTAAGGGCTTTTATCAGATCACCTCATGTAGCTGATGTGTCCAGAAGTCAAGGTTTCAAACTGAGTGCTTTCATCAGGTATCTTATAAAATACTTCAGACAAGAAGAGATTCTGAGCACTAAAACTTGGTCATTTTATCCAGCTGTACCAGTGGGTCTAAGAAAAGCAAATACTGTTAAAAGCCTTCTTTTATTTTATATCCTTAGGCTCACAGCAATACCGTTGCCCTGAAGATTAAAAGAAAATTTAGGCGTTTACTGTGCTGTTCCTCTTTTAGTATTTTCTGTCAATGCCACAGTTACTTGAACATCCAGCTTTTGTGATCGGTTCAAAAGTAGGTTTTGGCTGTAACTGGTGCGATGTTTTGTGTCGGGCTGTGTCGCGACAGGCTTGTGAAGAAGTGGGACAGTTCGGCGTTTTATTTTCCGGCCAGTAGGCCGTGCTCTTCCACCGAAGGGAGGCTTAGTCATCTGCTTGGCACCTCCAGCAATACGGGAGCTGGATTAATTGCATAAATATGTAGGACGCGGAGAGGCTAAAAATACTTTGCACGAAAACAAAAGGGTCATCAACAGAGAGAGTTTCTTCCTCATAAGTGCATTGCAACACCGAATAGTGATTTTCTGAGGGTGAAGAAGCGCCTCCTGTTCAGTGATTTATTCTGAAGGCATGGGAGAAGGCAAAGGTATGTCAAAAGAAGGAACTGCCTAGGTGCAAAATCCTGTAATTTGTTGGGTACTGGAAATTACTTAATTCATGTAGAGTTGTCCAGAAAAGAGACCTGTTGAAAATTGCAACCCACTTTGATACCAAGATCTCACTGGAACGCCTGCAAGGTTATCCAGGAAGTTTGGGTTTTCCAATTAGCGCCAGGGTATAGCCCACATTTGCAGTGATCAGCTCTGCTTTGTGCTTGCAGGTCTGTGCAGTTTGTAGGGTGCTGGTCAGAAGAGAGAAATGCCTAGTACAGCACCAGGAAAAGTGTCATGCAAAGAGATGGACCTAGAAAGGGAGAGAATAAAAGAAAGGAAAAGAACTTCAAGACATTTCAGAGTTCTGTAGAAAAAGGGGAGGCAGATACTCCTGATCACAGTTTTTCTCAGACATCTTATTCTGAGCAGCCTCTATTTAGTGATTTAACTTTCTGGCTGATAGGAAGAGGGGAGTATCAAAGCCTTCAGCTATCTCTGTGCCTTGTGTGTGCTCTGCAGTGCACATGGAGACGTGCTGGGCTTTTTTTAAGCAGTGAATGCTGGGTTTATGGCATATGAAGAGGAACCCTGTGGAAGTCACTGTGGAATTCAGTATCACATTCCTTTTCCCTCACTTTTGTCCCATCAGTCTGACAAATGGAAGGGAGTATGTTGCTAAAGAAGATTTTTCCAGTGAAGCTGCTGGTGATGGAGAGCCAGTGAGTTGTAAGACTATCTCAGGAGCTTCAAAAACTGAGAAACTAGGACAGAAGGCTGTCTCCATTGATTCTGGGGTGGAGTATACCAGGACACCCAGTTCAGATATGCTAGGCAGTCTTAGAAGAGTTAGTTCCATTCGTCTCCTCATTTGGACAATGCTTGAATTGTTTGCATAGACTAGGAAATGAATTCTGCTATTAGAGGAAGGATGAGTTGCTATTTGTGATCTCCATTGTAATAATCTTGCTTCATTCTTTCTCACTTTACATATCTGAGTCCTACACTTCTGACGTTGGCTGCTTCTGTCACTGACAGCTGTGGGAGTAGGAGCTGACTGTCAGCGAACAATTCTTGAGGAAGAATTGTGTTTTGGTGATGCGTTATGATGTCAGATTTGCTCTGTAACCAGGGCTTCTGCCTTTGCTGTTAGAAGTAGCTTTATCGAGTTTACTTTTTTTTTTTTTTAGTGCTGTGTTTGCTATATGTACGCCTGAATGTTTTTCTTAAAATAAATGTTAATAAATATGAGTGGGTCTTACTGAATTTTTGAGTCCTCTATGTTGTGCTTATCCTAATTTTATTCCTTTGTCTTCCTTTTTTCACTTTGCTCCTGATTGGCATATTAGAGAATTCAGAGGTACTGTATGCATGTTTCAGCATGGAAATAATGGCTTTTATTCTGCATCTGTAGAAGGGGATTTATGAAAGAGAGGGTTATGTTCTGTATTAAGTGTTTTCCGGACTTACTTTTATGATGTATCAGTTTCTGAACAAAAGCTTACTAATCTTTATATCATTCTGACTGTTATTCTTGGCTCTCCTTCCTTACATCACGATAGAGTGTTTTTTGTTAATTCCAGTTTCTAAGCCATATTGAAGTATTGCCTTTCTTACCTTGCAGACTTGCATACAAGAATACTTTTTTCTTTTTCAATTTTTTTCTCTACCTTTAGCAGGGAAAATTTCCTTTGAATGACTCTGGGTCTAAGGAAGCTCTGGTAACGTTTCTACTTTCCCACATTTTTTTTTTGGGCAATGATAACCTTTTTAAGTGCCTCTTGGACTGAGCTGTGTCATTTCAGCAAGGAAAGATGAATTTAAAGCTGTTACAGGCTGTACAGAAGATTACTATGAGAATGGCATCCATCCCAGGCAACTGAAAACATACAAACATGCAAATGGTCAATGCATGTGCAATAACCAAGTTTGTCACTTCCTTCTGTGCTCAAGACATGCAGAGGTGGGCTCAGACACCCCTGAGTGGCACTTCTCAGCCACCGTCCCAGACTGACTTGTGACCTAGATAGCTTTTTAAGCAAAACGCACAAAGATGTCCCTAAAGCTTCATAGATACTCCACAATTACCTGCTTGCATGAACAAATTTTGCATGGTTTTCAGAAGCTCAGCCCTGTCTCTGTATTCTAATATCTTTGACTAAAACCTTTCTTAAACTGTCCTTCACCAGTAGATGCTACTCAGGTATAGCTTTGCCATCAAACCCTTGTAATATAGAATAAATCATACTGTTGGTGAAGTGCAGGATTCAGCTCGTTTTTGGTGTTGACTGCACTGCATCTTCAAGCTGTGAGGACATCTTTGTGGGAAAAGCATTGTTCAGTGCTCATCTTTCTGTTTCAAAATGCAGGCTTTGACTTTGCTTCACTCCTGAAAACAGGCTTGTTTTTAACTAGTGTAGATTGTTGCTGTACATCACCCGAGAAGTGGCCTCTTTTCAAATTCAATCAGTTTGGCCTAGGCTGCCTGTAAATCTGCAGTGTGTTTTAGGGATTTTGTTGGCTTTTTTTGTTCTTTGCAACAAAGAAGATGCTCTGCAAATGTGAAATCTGTTGTAAGTTTTGTAAATGCTATGCGTTAATAATGTGAAGAAAACTACGCTGTCATTTCCTTTGTGATGTACCCTCACAAGGTAAAGTAAAAGCCTCTCTTTTAAAAGGAATACTGTTATTGAAGCATCTGTTTAAAAATAGTACCCTTGCATGGTAAAAGTCAGTCTAGCAAGAACTCAGTGGGCTGGGTTATAAAGAGTTTTGAAAAAGAGAATGATAAATGTACCTTCTCTCTGCTGAGATGACGAGCTGTGCTACTGTTTTGCTTAAGCATGAGTGACTTGCAAAGAGTTCTGTCATTGAGACAGTCACTGGGCTGGTGTCCAGCCTCTGGAAGTTCACAAGGTGTAGTGTCACTGCTGGTAGTGAGATCTGTGTCCTTGTCAGCTGGGAATATGAAAGTTATTGGAGTCATAACCTGGTTTAAAACTAAGAAATCCTTTTTGAATCATGTGGTCCACACAACATCTCAAAAGCATACGTGCTCTGAGACTTTGGGCCGGAAGACCCTTTAATAGTGAACATCACGAAACAAAAGTTTTCAGAAATTGAGCCATTTGATCACATGAATTCCACAATGTGGAAGCAAATAAGGAACAATATTACTACTTCTAATATGATTTCTTCAGTAAGGCTTATATGATTGCTAGCTGTCTGTCCTTGGCCTTGGCCCCAGTAACTTTAGATTCAGCTGTCCAAGTAAACTTGACAAAAGAGTGGAGATTTCAGAGATAGGAACTTCCATCAAGTGTTGTGAAAACAAGTGCACAGATAGGTGAAATATTTAGAGTCTCATCTCTAAGGGGGAGGCTGCAGTGTGGGTTCTTACTTTTCTTACTTCTCTCTAAGATCTCACAATCACCTTCTTGCTGCTGGGGTTCAGGCATCAGCCATGTTCCCATGCCGCCATGGTACTTGAATTTGAAACCAGCCTGGCTCCTCTGATTATCAGCAAATAGGTAATAGATGACAGATTCTAGTTGTGGTAAAATCCCTTCTTTTCTTCTCTTTTTTTACTATATCTGAATCCTTTGAGCTACCTGCAATTTTTATTGTTTCACTGATGTTGTTACAAAGATATTTTATACCACTTTCTGAAGCTGTTGCAGAGTACTTCTCTGCTGCTTAGGGAAGGATTTGGTCTGGTAAATGGTCAAGACAATGCCTGAAAAAAAGCTATGGAGTATAACGTAGGCTTTGCTTTCTGTAACAGCCTAGATCAGCTTTTATGAATCTGAACAAATCTCAGAAGCATTTATCTTAGATCCCCAGACTTCCACTGGAGGAAAGCATGAGTACTGACTGTACGTCAAGTTGGAACACTGAACAGTGTTAGTAGGAAAACTGGATAAGAGTAAAAAATTGTAGATCAAGAACTAGAAAGCAGGACTGGGCTGCTTTAACCATGAGGTCTGCCTTGACTCTAAACCTGTTCATCCAAGAAGCTGTGGTGTGATAATTGTGTAATACTCCCCTTGAGGTAGATTACCTTTGCACTGCAAAGTGGCCTGCTGAAGAAAAGCAGGAAAACACAATGCACTTGTTTGAAATGCAGAATGTCTCAGGGATGACAGAATGCAATTCTCTCAAATGATCTTCCCAGACACTAAAGTAGCCACAATGCCCCCAATCTGAGATTTGGTAGTGCCAGCTGATCATGTCTTCCAGCCTCTTACAGCCGTCTCAGCTCTGTCATCGGTGTGGTGTGAGTGAGAGCTCTTTAATCTGCTTTGGGGTAGATCAGATGGGTTAACTCAGCCCACCTTTTCAAACTCCATAAGCTCACCCAGCAGACAGCACCTGACTCAGGCTGAGTTCGCTACTGTTCACACACAGCTATTACAGACATAACTTTCATCCCGGAGGCAATAATGTCTCTGGAGGTACAGCTATTACTGTTACCCTCTACGTGGGTATTTTTTGCATCGGTTGTACAGGACAGCCTTGTATCCATTTGTCTGTACTTAGAGTGATGTGCCTGTGACATGTGAAGTGACTAATTATGGAAAATACTCCGTAAACAGGGAGCTAAAACTTGATCGACACTCTCTTGTGGCCACAACTGCTTGCAGTGCTGCAGGCTGGGGACAGAATGGCTGCACAGTGCTCAGGCCGAAAGAGACCTGGGAGTACTGGTAACAGCCGACTGAACGTGAGCCAGCAGTGTGCCCAGGTGGCCAAGAGGGCCAGTGGCATACTGGCCTGGATCAGGAATGGTGTGGCCAGCAGGAGCAGGGAGGTCATTCTTCCCCTGTACCTGGCACTGGTGAGGCCACACCTCGAGTGCTGTGTCCAGCTCTGGGCCCCTCAGTTTGGGAAGGACGTTGAGACGCATCCAGAGGAGGACAATGAGGCTGGTGAGGGGCTTGGAACACAAGCCCTATGAAGAATGACTGAGGGAGCTGGGGTTGTTTAACCTGGAGAAAAGGGGACTCAGAGGTGACCTTATCACTCTCTACAACTCCCTGAAAGGTGGTTGTAGCCAGGTGCGGGTTGGTCTCTTCTTGCAGGCAACAACTGACAGAACAAGAGGACACAGTCTTAAGACTAAGTTAAACTGCTCCTGTGCCAGAGGAAATTTAGGTTAGATGTCACAAAAAAATTCTTCACTGAAAAGGTAATGGAATCGTCTGCCTGGGGAGGTGGTGAAGTCACTATCCCTGGATGTGTTTAAAAAGACTCCACTCAGTGCCATGGTTTAGTTGATGAGGCAGTGTTAGGTCTTAAGTTGGACTTGATGATCTCAAAAGGTCCTTTACAACCTAGTTCATTCTGTGATTCTTTTATTTTGATTTGGTGTAGATT
This sequence comes from Hirundo rustica, assembly GCF_015227805.2. Lineage (NCBI taxonomy): Eukaryota > Metazoa > Chordata > Aves > Passeriformes > Hirundinidae > Hirundo > Hirundo rustica. The sequence continues at coordinate 82,866,561 of NC_053488.1, read as the reverse complement.
CTTACCTCATTTACATAAGGCAAATGAAAGTATGACTTGTAAAAAGCCCCAATCCTGTTAAAAATATGTTTTCTCCTCAGTTCCTAGATAGGCAGCAGGAGATGCAGAAACTAGCATTGCCATCCACTTTGTGAAGTGTGGGACCAAGCCAATCTACCTAAGGTTTTGCACCTTTAAATAAATTAGTGTTAATGTGCATGAAAATGATGCACCCATTTGTAGGGCTTGTGTGGAGCCATCATGAGGCATTTGGAAGCCACCCAGTGTGAGGGTTTTATCTTCTTTTCTTCGTGTTAGAGCCAGGATTAATACACGGGAGTTGCAGTTTCATGTTCAGACTCAGTGTTTATTGATTCTTATCTATATTGCAGTCTCACGAGTCATGAGCTCTGACTAGCAAGGTAGAAATTGGAGATGTCTCTAACTCTTTCCGAGGTTATTTAAGCATAAACTATCCAATAATGAGATGACACCTATGTTACTTATACTTTTGATCCAGTGATTGACCACACAAGGTCTGCAATGTTGACCTTTTTCACCCAAATAGAAAAAAACACCCAAAACCATGAAGAAGAAGGACTTAGACAACGCCTTGAATCCTCCATATTGCCCCATATATATTACTATATACTAAACCCTTAAATTTTAAGTTCTTCACCCTGTGAGATCACACAATACTGTTCAAACTACACACCCACAACCCCAGTGCTATCCCTCAATTTCAGAAGCCAGTTCCACAACCTCAAGTCAAATGCAGTGTCTGCCTGAGGGTCAGTGCCCCTCAGCGCAGAAAGCCCCAAATCCTCAGTTTCCAAAATTCCAGCAACCCAGAGCTGCCCATACAAGGGGTTTGCACTGCCTTGAGGAAAAAGACTTCTCTATTCTGTGTTAAAGACTTCTTCACACAGCAGGTGTTAAAGCAGAGGAAGCTTAGGCTCAGCAGCAAAGGACGGATTCTTCACAAACTGAAGCCTCAGGGTACAACAGGCCTGGTGATATATATTTAAAGCAAAGAGCCAGGCTTTTGACCAAGCATGAAACTGTTTTGCTCACTTGGTGGCATTCTTCCCAGAAAGGCATGATTTGGCCCCAGTTCAGGTTACAGAGGAAGGGACAAGGTGTTCCTGGAGTGCAGGACGCTGGAGGTCAGTCAGCTGTGCTGTGTTGCTCTGAACCGACCGTATCCTGATAGCTTGCCATGATTTATCTTCCTCTGTGCCTGAATACCTTTGGGTGGACTTTAGCCAGGGGTAAGTCAGCATTACCAAACCACTGACAGGGAATGACTGCTGAGTAAGGCTGACCTTTAGGAGGAAGAATTGGTTAAGCCCAAGAGTTTGCCTTTTTCCCCAAAAGATTAACATGTTTTTACATTTTAATTTTTTTTTTTCATTATAGTGGAATGAAACACTCTTTCAATCACCCAGTCTTCACTTGAGTGAAATTTCTGTTGACTGGAGTGGTGTTAATTTGAATGAAAACTGCCATGCTTGACCTTCAGTTTCTTTTAAACTACAACTGCACTTGCCTGTTGCATGTGCCTTTATTAACCCAGACTGCAAAGACTTTTTTTAGCTTCCAGATAAAGTGTGAACTCTTGAGCTGTGTGTAAATTGTCTTCCTGTACTTTTTTTTAAAGTGATCAGAAGTGTAGGACACCTGAGTCTGTTGAAAATACGTAAATAACAAGCAGTTTTACTCTATCCACCATCAGGGTAGCATACCACTGATGACAGCTATTCACTGTTAGTTATCTTCCATTCTCTGTGCCAAGAGTACTGCATACTCAAAAAATAAATAGTAAGTATTTGTACCAACAAACTTTGTGAACAGGGAAGAGGGGGGAAGTACATGAATAAATACATGAATTCATGGTCTCTGATAGATATAAATACAAATAATTGCAAACCAAAATGTGCCAAAAAGCAAGGGAAAAGTTTTTATCTGCACAGGAGAATGGCTGAGGTAGGTCATTGAAAGGGTCTGTGAGATCAGTTCCCAAAATGGGATTATGTTGTTCTGGCAGTCACCTTGTAATGCAGACAGTAGGAGAGACTGTGTCTGAAGAGTTTTCAGGTAACAGTTACCTATAACAATTAACCTACAGTCTTGACAATGCACCCTTATTTAAATATTTTGTTTATTTTAAAAGAATACGAGTGCAGGTAGTTGGGCATATTTTTTGTACCTCTCTCTTGGGGTTTAGTGTTGCAGTAGAACCTCTGTGTTGCAGTGACATAGTCAACTTGGTGGGCTCTAGATATAAAAATACTGTGCTTGTGAGAGAGCAGGTGGAGCCAGTTCTGCATGATGTGCTTTAATAGTTTAGAGAACCCACTGTCCATTGAAGGTAAAAAGCAACTTAGCCCTGCTACTACTATGAGTAACACCTTGGCTCTCTGTTATCAGCACAGGGAGCTGTATCCCCAGCCTCCTGCAGTTTGAGACAGCTGCAGCTGGGAGGAAGGAAGTCTTTAAAAGAATTCTTAAAAAAAAACAGGTTTCCATGCAGCAGCCCATAGTATCAAGGGGTGTCAAAAGCAAGGAATTCCAGCTGCTTTGAGGTGCATTAAATTCTCTGTCCTAAACCTGACCTTTTTGGAATGAGATTAGCTGTTTGATTTGTATGTCATGGTAGGTTTCTGCAAAAGAGGTAGAGAAACCAGTTTGATCTCTTTTGTTGTTTCTGTTTTCTGGCTCTGTTGCCATAGGGTGGTTGTGAGGGTTGCAGTGTGGTAGACATGCTTAGAGGAAGAGCCACCAAAACCCACAGCTAATGTTTTTCATGAACAATGGTACCAAATGAAGTACATTTACAGTATTATTCTTTTATTAATACATTTCAACTTCCTTTAGTTATGCTCCAAAATACTGGAGCTTTAACTACACACTGATACAGGTTTTAGTTTTCCTCTTGCAGTAGGTGATTCTGAGTTTCTGTGGACAATTGTTATTTACATACCATGCGTAGGGTACTAGAAGCGTACAGCTCCTCTAAAGCAGAAAGGCTGGCAACACATACTTCACAGACTGAAATCTTAGAAACAGCTCTATCTGTGGGGAATGGTACTATAAATAATTTCAGCAAATCTCTTAAGAGGTCAGTGTCTATGGGCAGATTGGAAATCTAGAGGTTTGACTTACCTGTTCCTTTTTAACTGCCTTCTGGAGGTGTTTATTGTGTTACTGAAACCTGCACTGTACTTGTCACCTTTTTTTGTGTTGCAGGCAAGAGAACTGTAAAAAACCCCTTTGATCTATGCCTTTGTAGTTTGTACAGTAATGAAGGGGATTAAGTCAAACTGATGCAGGTAAATTCTGGCAGGCCATGCCCTGCCTACCACAAAGGGACAGAAAAAGGAAGGGAATCAGATATTAACAGGATTCTTGTGTTCCTGAAACTTTTCAGAAACCTGTCTTTCTTAACTGCTTGCCTGCTAATAACTTCATTTACCAAAAAAAAAAAAAAATCTCGTGAAACCTTGCTGACAGTTCAGAAAGCAGAACAACAGAGTTTTGGATCCGGTTCTCCTATGGCTGCCATTGCATTTTTAGTGATACTTTAATCATTTTAGTTTTCTTTTAAGCATTGCTGCTGCTAATACACCATTCATATAGAATTGGTTTCTGAAATCTCAGTTGGAGCACTCAGCATATTCTGCAGTACAGACATGAAAGTCTTTGTGCAGAAGGTTTTACCTATTACTTGCCATAAGATGTATTTAACATGCATTTCAATGGGGCAGGAAAAAAAAAATCATGATCTGTGATTTTTTTTTTTTAGACAAAGAAGACTGTGCCCTTAGTGTGGGAGATAATCAGTGGGATTTTTTCAGCCTTTAAATTTTAACAGTAGACTTGCCAGTAACTATTTGATTAGTAATTTCTCTTATATACATAAAACATGAGTTTTGATCTCTTTGCCCTTCCAGCATATCAGTAGCCAAGTACTTGAAATGCTATAGCTAAGGCATCTAGAAAATGTCATCACCACTTTTCTGTTGATGAGGCTTGTCATAGGCTTAGCAGCTCTGAGAAGGTACAGGTTAGTCTGGACGAGGAGTGAAAAATCACTAGACTTCAGATTAATGTGGGGATTATGGTACCCATGTTTGTCGATCAATTGGCTGTACAAGCCCCATTTTTGTCAAACTTCTCCCTTAGGATGGTCATTTTGCAAGTCATCAAGCTGTGTCTTGGGGCCCTTGACGCCAGTGTCACTTGTCATGTGTTTGAGTGAAACTGATTTGTCAATGCAAGATAAATCCATGGCTGCATGTGCACAGATGGACGAGGATAGGATTATTCAAGGTCAGGTTATTCTGTCTGTGCTAGGAGATTAATGAAGAAAGGATTTAGCTGTTAAAAATGACCAGCTACATTTCTTCCATGTGAACAGACACTGTACTGGGGTTTTGAAGTTCAGCTGCTAGCCAACAGGATTCTCCCCAGCTAACTTTAACTAGTCCCTATCAACTGAACACATTGATGTGGGATCATGGGCACCAGCTGCTCACCTGCAGCCCTTGGTAGGCCTGAACAGCCTGGGCTGAAATCTCCATCCTCCCATTTCTGCTGTGCTGTTGCTCCTAAGCCTGTAGTATGGTTCATATTTCTCACAGTGGTGCATACACAGCCTCAGCAGCCAGAGACAAGTCAGCTGGTTTGCTCAGAGTTACGGGAGGGCAGTGTGGCTCCAAACTTCCCTCTCATAGTGTTCCACTGCCAGAAATGTGAAATATCTCTACCTGGTCCTGAGCAGATGGCATGGGGCTGATGGGATATATGGCTCTGGTTTGGATGGTTTGTCCTCACAAGGATGGGATTTATTGCTAGTAACGACATGGCGCAAAAGAACGTGCTGCGTGAAATTACTGTTTACTTTCATACCGATCAAAGGATGAGTTCTTGCCCTTTTTAATTTATATTTCAATGCAAATTAGATACTTTTGGGAAGAATCCAGATTAGTCTGTTGAAACCTGCTGTTGACTTATATACCAGAATGGAGAAAATAATTACTTTGGTTTTCTCTGTTTGTTCTAAATCCCCGTGGGTGTCTCTTGACAGGCCCAGAGTCCTTGTCTTCCCCACTATGGAGGAGTTGATGTCCATTTTACTGGCATGACTGACTGCTTCCGGCAAACTGTGAAGAACAAAGGTGTGCTTGGACTTTGGAATGGACTCACACCCAGTCTGCTCAAGGTGAGGTTTTGCTTTCATCCCAGCCAAATACTATCCTGAAGGAATCAAGACAGTTTTGGACAGTGGGGGATAGAAAGCTTATGACATACCTCTGTACTTAGTAACTTACAGATAACAAGATCTGTGACAAAACAGGTTATAAACCAGCCTTGGAACTTGGTTTGGCTGTATTTCCCCAAATGAAAGCTTGGCTTCTAGATGTTGAAAGTACATTTCAACCTCTGTGAAGAAGGGGGTGCTCCTAACACACAAGGTGTGGAATGGATGGGAGATTGCAAGCAGTCCACTTAGGACAGCTAAGTAAGTTCTCCTTCTGATCTGAGCTTCAGTAATTTGACATGTTGTGAGCTGTAAAAAAAAATGTGCTTGTATAAGCCACTTGCTCAGAAGTCCAAAGCAGTGCTTTCAGCCAGCTATGTAGTGCATATGTATTAGTTACTGTAGCCCTTGCTGAGTTGAAAACATGAAATAAAGCGTGGTAGCTTAAACAGAAGGTAATTTAATTTACTTAAATACGTTTTATAGTGCTGTGATGAGGATTACCTACATAGAGTACAACAGGTCAGCTAATAAGTGCTAATTGAGTGACACTGGGATTGATTGTGATGGCCTTCCTGTGACTGCCTTACTTTGGCCGATAAAAAGCCAGTAGCTGCTGGTTCTGCGTGGGGCAAAGGAAGAAAATTGTGGAGTCATTCTAGTGTATGTAGAATAAATTCCACATTTCCTGCTAGGATTTGCTGAGATTGCTTTGGGTGTGCTTGGGTATTTGACAAGTTCTGGTAATCCGTAGGTTAGCATAGACCTTTTTCCTCACAATATTGCTATAATTAGTTATGTAACAACAATGTAGACTCCTACTTTTAGCACTCTGAAGCTGCCAGCATAGTTTGAGATGAGACTCTGATTTTATATAAATGAGGACAAGGTCTATTAGCAGATCAGATCTGAAGTCCTAGAAGTTATCTCTTTTTTTTAAATATCTAAGCTATGGATGCTACTAGTAAGTCTAATAATTTTTTCCTTATCTTTCTTTTTTATCAGATTGTGCCATACTTCGGTGTTATGTTTAGCACCTTTGAATTCTGCAAGCGGGTTTGTCTCTACAGGAACGGTTATATTGAATCTCCTTTAAATTACAAGCTAACACCTGGCGTTGACCAGAGCTTACACCCACAAGAACTGAGAGAATTAAAGCTCCTCCGAAGGGAAAATTTTGAGCCAAGGAAATCAGCGCTTGAAAACTGACATCAGAATGTCTGCTGCAAATATACAAATACCTTTCTTAAGGAACTTTGCAAGAAAGACATGCTGAGCTACAGGTACTGACATTTCAGTGGACTGCATGGTTCTTGTAGTGAAACCCCTGTGACAGGAAAGAATAAATCTGTATTGCATTTGCAGAATGGATATAAGTAGACTGGCAAGCACATACTGAAGAGGAAAGATGAATTTAGTTTGAAAACTCTATACTACTGGAACTTGAAATTACATTATTTTAGCTGCTTTTTAATACTGAACAGCCATTTGAGATTAAACCACTTGCAGAAAGGCAAGAGAATAGAGATCAGAGTATAAATTGTCTTCAAAAACATTAAGAAAATGAATTTTTTTAAAAGCAATCTGAGATACCAAGTCAGCCAAAAATAATAAAACAGAATAAAATATATGCAACATGTGAGATTTTCTACTGAAATCTCCACCTTTTTTAGTGATACTAAAAAATTTAGTGTGGACGTGGCATTCTGCAGAGTCAGAATCAGTCTTAGTTCAGTAACACTCCCAAATCCACTCCTCAGTTTTTGAGATGTACTTGAGAATAATAATTTTGTCTGAATCTTCAGCATAAAGATGAACGTATGCTGCTGCCACTGTGCTTTTGCGAAGACAGAACTGTAATGTGCAAAATGGACTGTAATACACTGGAATGACAATCTTGCAAACTTAAGTGCATACTCGGAAATATCCTCCCTTTCTCATGCATTGTTACTGCGTGTATGTGAAATACTTCACATTTGAAATAATTTTCCTGAAGTTCTCTAACTGAAATATTTCCTGGAAAATACAGTTCTTAAATGTGTTAGATATTTCAGAGCCACCTAACTCTGTCATGTTGTTTAGGTACTTTTAAATCTCTGGGTTTTTATTAGACCACTTTTTAGTTCCAGTGCACAGACCTAAGCCTACTGTGGTGCCCTGAACTTGCACAGAGAATAGCACCATGCACACCACCTGTGAGTGATCCACTTGAGTGAGCCGTGTGCTCCAGGGGCTGCAGACAGGTCCTGTAGGTAGGAGCCTCTGCAAGAGCACCAGGTCACTGCCCGTGCCACTGCAACAGATGGGCCTCTTGGGAGCTTTGGGACAACAAAAGATCGTCTCGTGTTATACCTGAGGAGCCATGGTGTTGCTCCAGTTCCTTTGTAGAAGTTCAGCTATGGAACAGTCCCATCCCAGTGCCTTCTTATAAAATCCCAAACCCCACGTCCACATGGGAAGCTGGCTGTACCGCTGGCAGCATGAGAATCACGGCAGCTCACAAAGCTGTGTGCACACGGCCTCCAGCTGCAGCAGCCTGGGCTCAGCACAGCATTTGCTGCTTTACACAGCTCCTCATCTGTGTTTTTACACTGTTTATAACCCCTGATGGGTGCAAATAAGTAAATCTCAGAAACTGCTTGGTTAGAACGTGTCACAGGAGAATGAGGCATTGGCAGATCTATGCAGGAACAGTCTGTAACCGTGGAGAGAAATTTGGAGAAAGATTTGGGATGACTGTAAGGTCTTGGAACTCATTGTTGAGTTGTATTGAGCTGTATCTTAACAGCTGAGGTCTTGCAGTATCTTTCTTAATGGACATGCTCTGTTCTGCTGCAGTGGTGCTTCATACTGAATTTTTTCTCTGCAAAGAAATGAAAGCATAGATAGCAAAAAATTAAGATGGTAGAGAACAGATCTGGTGGCTCATGCATCACACTGAGGCTCTAAGTGTTTCTGGTTCTAATCAACCTGCCTAGTGACCATGTTTCTCTGTGCCTCAGTTTTCCCATGGGCACAGTGCAGGTAATAACAGTGACTGGACATGTATGGAGATGTGAATTGTAAGCATGTTGGGGGGGAATGGATTTCTTGCCTTGTCCAAGCATATCTGTATGGTTTTTTACTAACACTGTATTTCTAAATAGAATTTAAAGATTGAATGGTTACATATGAATGTCTGATCAGCTCTTCAAACCTTGCAAGAGTTAAGTCAAAAAGTTATCTCTAACTTGTTTCTGATGTGGTACTACCACCTTTTTATCATAGTGCACTCCTATCACCTGTCAAGCACTAACTAACCTTTTATCAACCAAGCTTGTCCTTTGTAATCACAAATACTAAAAGATCCCCAAAAGGCAGCACTAAAATATTTAAGATGTCACTGAAAGAAAGGCCTTCATCAGTGGATCACTAACATGTGTAATGGTGTGTGACCATCAAGAGCCAGTCAATAGCAAGGCTAAACTCTTAGATAGGTAAGGTTTGGATGCTGCTGTGTGATAGGGGAGTGGGTAGTATCTGCTGGGATATGCTTGTCTGATCACCTCAGCTGAGCTCACCACTGTGACTATAGAAGGACTCGGTACACGACCTGGAACTCGGTCACTCCTGGAGCCCTGTGTGTGTAGGGTGACAGTATGCCGAGGGGTTTGTGAGCGCGAGTCTCGGCCACGGTGAGCAAGATGGGGGCTTGTACGCGTCCGCGGATGAGGCAGCCTCAGAGTCCGTCACCGCCGTGTGGTGTGCCCGGGGTAGGGATAGGCGGTGTGACCGGGCCGCATGTATGTCCCGCCCGCGGTGCTGGAGGGATGCTCCATCCCGGGATGTCCCGTCCCGGGGAGCTCCATCCCGGGATGTCCCGTCCCGGAGAGCTCCATCCCGGGATGTCCCGTCCCGGAGAGCTCCATCCCGGGATGTCCCGTCCCGGAGAGCTCCATCCCGGGATGCCCCGTCCTGGAGAGCTCCATCCCGGGATGCCCCGTCCCGGTGTGCTCCATCCCGGGATGTCCTGTCCCGGTGTGCTCCGTGCCGGGCTCCCCCATCCCGGCACCGCGGCCATGTGCCCCCGACCAGTTCCAACGGCGGCCCCGTCCCCCTGCTTTGGCCACGCCCCCTACCGCAGCCAATGGGCGGGCGGGATGTGCGCCCCGCCCACGCTCGCGCCCCCCGCCCCTATATTAACGGCCATTGCGGCGCCCCCTCAGCGCCGCTTCCCGCCTCCTTCGCCCGGCATCGCCTCCCGCTCGCGCCGCTCCCGCCATGACCGATGCGGCCGTGTCCTTCGCCAAGGATTTCCTTGCCGGCGGGGTGGCGGCCGCCATCTCCAAGACCGCCGTCGCCCCCATCGAGAGGGTCAAGCTACTGCTGCAGGTGAGCGCCGGCGGCCGGGGCCGTCCCGAGGTCGTCGTAAGGAGAGGGGGGGCGGCAGCGGTGGGCCGGGGGCTCGCGGGGGAGCGGCGCTGACAGTAGCATCTCGGCCCCTGCAGGTGCAGCACGCCAGCAAGCAGATCTCCGCCGAGAAGCAGTACAAGGGCATCATCGACTGCGTGGTGCGCATCCCGCGGGAGCAGGGCATCCTCTCCTTCTGGCGCGGCAACCTGGCCAATGTGATCCGGTACTTCCCCACCCAGGCCCTCAACTTCGCCTTCAAGGATAAGTACAAGGAGATCTTCCTGGGCGGCGTGGACAAGCGAACCCAATTCTGGCGGTACTTCGCCGGTAACCTGGCATCCGGGGGTGCCGCCGGCGCGACCTCCCTCTGCTTCGTCTACCCCCTTGACTTTGCCCGAACCCGCCTGGCAGCAGATGTGGGTAAAGCCGGGGCCGACCGGGAGTTCAGTGGTCTGGGTGACTGCCTGGTCAAAATCTTCCGCTCAGATGGCCTTAGGGGCCTGTACCAGGGCTTCGGTGTCTCTGTCCAGGGCATCATCATCTACAGAGCCTCCTACTTTGGTATCTACGACACCGCGAAGGGTAGGTTGGCCAAAAGGGCACTAAAAGGGAGATGCTGGGCTGCAGCAGGCCTGTAGTGCATTTCGATAGTGCTGGTGGCTTACCTGCTGTTCTCATCAAAGCCTCTCTCCTGCAGGCATGCTTCCAGACCCAAAGAACACCCACATTGTTGTCAGCTGGATGATTGCTCAGACCGTCACTGCTGTCGCTGGTTTGGCCTCCTACCCTTTTGATACAGTTCGTCGTCGCATGATGATGCAGTCTGGCCGTAAAGGAGGTAAGTTTCTACCTCACTTTATAAGAGTTATTGGGTATCCCTGAATCAATAGCTGGTGGTGGAGCTGAAGTGAAGGCAGAGTGGCTTGGCTTTCATCAGCCTGTGTAGATATCCTCATCTCTTGTAAGCAGGGGTGTAGAGGGGGCTGTGGAAGCAGGTGACAGAAAGGGGCACAAATGGGTTGGCCTGTGTAGCACACCTGTAAGGTGGCATGCACAAGTCAGGTATATGCCAGTAGGTAGGACTTCCCAAGAATGTTGCAAGCCAGTGTCTCTGGGATAGGAAAAAACAGCCTGCATAGCAGGCACAGCCTGGCCAACTGTGCAATAGCTTTTGAGCTGGAAGTGTTGGTGTCAAAGCAAGGAGTTGCTGCCTTCTGCTTGAACTGGTCCTTCCAGTGTCACCCAGGGACAATACAGCAGCAGCACCGTCTCTCCTGGGCAGTCTTCTCCTCTGAGGTGTGAGTATTGGAGAAAGTCAGCCGAGAAATGGGATGCACTTGAGGTTATAAAGCTAGTAGATACATGAGGTTGTTTCTGACCTGGGTGTTGGGGGTCGTGGGCATCCAGTTCCTAAAGCTGTCTGTCTCCTGCAGCTGACATAATGTACTCCGGCACTCTTGACTGCTGGCGGAAGATTGCCCGGGATGAGGGCTCCAAGGCCTTTTTCAAAGGTGCATGGTCAAATGTACTCCGAGGAATGGGTGGTGCTTTTGTCTTAGTCCTGTATGATGAAATCAAGAAGTATACATAAGTTGTTCCCTGTTGTGAACTGGCATGTTGTTCTGTGTAGTCTGTGACTGTTCATGGACTTGTTTGAAAACCATCTAGTTACTAAACAGTGGCAGCTGATGTTTATACAGGTTGGCATGGGGCAGGGGTGACTGCCTGCCCTGTCTTTATCAAACTGTTCCCCCTGATGGGACTCATGATGGTTTCTATTTCAGTCACTTCTGCTTAAAGAGTACAGAGAAATAAAAATCTGAAACCGATTTTCCTCATCTCATGTTTGTTCTTACAGCAGTTGAAGTATGAGGGGGTTGGGGATCTCAGCAGTTGTAGAGAAGGAGGAAGATGAACCACCTCCATCCTGCAGCCTTGGTACCTGCTAGGTACTGGCAGGTAGACACAGTGCAGGCTGCCAAGGAAGCCAGGTAGTGTTTCCTCCAGTGGTGTAGGCTGGAATGGGGCCTGGCAGTTCTGAAGGACTCACCCAGCTGACCTCCCTAAGACTCCACTAACCAGAGATGATGGACTGAGTGTGTGCCACAGTCCTTCCTCTGACCTGTCTGCTCCTTGAAGCTTGTGAAACCTGATTTTGACTGTGCCAAGTGCCTAAACTGTCTGTAAACCACAACACTCCCTATGGCACTGAATGCCTGGGAGGCTGGAAGAATGTCTAAGGGAGCGTTTGCTGCTCCCTGGATGAGCAGAGCCTGGCATCATGTTCTGTGCCTCAGAAACTGAGCTGCCTACTTGGGCATGTAGGTAGCCAGAGGACACAAGTGCAGTTAATTGCTGCTGTTCTGTAGCTTCCCTGGCTAGCCTTGCTCTCGCAGAACATGCTGTGCTGTGGGGATACAGGAGCTGAGCAGAGCCAACTTCTGTATCAGCTGCTTGCTTGCTAGGCAGAGAGGTGCATTCCCAGGCTCATTCCTTACCCTGGAACTTAAGGTTCAGAATTCCAGGGGAGGAGGAAAATTCCTTTATGCTGCTGGGACAGTTTGGGGAAAACTGCAAGATGGAGCAATGTTTGTGGTGTGGCTTTTACTAGATATCTCTGTAGGTCTGTGAGTCACCCCAATGGAGCTGCCTGGTTTCTGCCCGGGGATCTGGAATGGTGAGTGGATGCTCTCCTGGTCTTCTGCCCTTCAGATCAGTGAGTCTTCTCACTTCCCCCATGCCCTTGGTCCTTTCTGGCTGCCCAGGCCTGCTCAAAACAGTCGATTTCCAATCACTAAAACCAATCTCATTCACTGCCCAAGGCAGCTAAACAAGACCTTGTGTTGCAGAGGGCGAGAATTGTTTTTATTGCTGGAATCTAAGCAGGGCAGCCAGGCATGAGAGCACAGCACCTTCCTGCTGCAGGTGGTGTTGGCTTGCCAGGGTCCCTGTGAATGAGCACATGCCTTCCTGATGGGAGACAGTTGTGTGCCTCACAGTTGAGCCAACTGTCCTTGCTGATGATTTTCAACTGCCCCTGGGCTGCTGCATTGTGATCCCCCATTGCCTGCTGTGGAAATGAAACGGGCTGTAAAGGTCAGATGTGAAGCAATGCCACAAGCAGTGGGCAGTGCTGGGGGCACAGGCAGCAGCTTGGCAGGGGACTGTGCTATGGGGCAGCTTTACCAGGGAGCCCTCTCCTATTGTACAAGTGTCAGCTTATTAATTAAGGGCTCTCAGCCTCCTGATGCTAAGCTCACCTGGATTTCAAGGGCTGTTCTGAAATGCTGCTGGTTGCTGAGCATGGGGCATCCTTTCCTGTCCTTTCCTCCACGGGGGATGCACCGCCAGGCCATTGGCACAATAAGGTAAGTGCATAATTTCTTCCTGTACACAGTGGGTGACTGAAGCACTGAGCTAGGCTGTTGTGCCAGGCTGCAAAGGATTTAGGGGGATCCCTAAGTCCTGAAGACCTACAGATTGTGCACTGGACTTGGGGTGCTAGGCTGGCACTGAGTGAAATGAGTTTTAGGTACCTGCCCTATTGACTGCTTTGGGGATTCAGGAAACAAAAATGTGTTTCACAGCTCTTTTTAGCTCTGGCAGGTGGGAGATGCAGGGCAGAGCCCACAAAGGGTTTTTCCTGCACTCCACTGTTGGGTAGCACAGGCTGGTAGGCCTTCTGGGGTTTTAACCTTCCCCCTCCTGGCAGCTTTATCTGGGGAGCAGGCTGGGGGGTTCAGCCACTGCTGTTCCCTGCCACAGGAGTACATTGTACAGGGATTAAGGGCTTTGTTCTTGTGGGGAAACTGAGGCATGAGAAAGGAACTGCCCCAAGAATGGCATGGATAGGGATAGATTTTCCTTTTAAAGGGAAGGGCTGAACATCATCCACATCATAATTTCCTCCACAGGAGCTGTGTCCAGCCTAGTGTATCAGCTCCTTTCCTGGGGAGAAGGGATGGATGAAAGCCTGTAGTGCTGCTTTTTTCTCAGCCCCTCGCCCAGCCGCCATAAATCCAAGCTTAGGAGGTGTTGACGCAGCTGCGCAGGGGATCGTGTGACACGCTTGTCTGTGGCTGGGGCAGGTGGCAACTGGTGCAGGACGATTTAAATGGCTCAGTGTGCACCAGCCTGCCTCAACTGGGCTGTGCGTGGCTCTGTGCTGAGTCTTGCAGTAGAGAGCATCCCACCCCAAGGTCTTGTAAAAGACCAGCAGAGTGCCAGCTCATCCACTCCATGGTCCCCTTCAGCAATCGCTGGGTCACTCCAGGCTGGGTCTCTGGGCTTTGGATGGAGACAGGAGTGCCCCTGCCTCTATGTCTTTGTCACCCTTGGCAGGGTGACAGATGTTCCAGTATCTTTCATGCGCTGTCTCCATGACTGGCAGCGTCTGGTGCAGAGGGGCAGGGTAAAATCAATTGTTCTCAGTGGGGATTGTTCCTGCCAGTGCCCAGCCATGCAGGGTGGCCCCATCAGCTGCCCAAAGCACATGCATGGTGGATTGTGCTGTGGGGCCGGAGCTGAGCTCACATGCCTGCAGGGACACAGCCCCAGTTCTGTGCAGCCTGGAGCCATAACGAGCTGCTGGGGGGTAGTGGTTTTGGGAATGAGTCCTCAGGACCTGCCAAGACTCCACACCAAGACTGGCAGCATCAGGGAGGTTCTGGGAGGTGTCATCCCACCAGTGGTTTGCTGGTTGTCGCTTTCTGATCCGGCTGGGATTGATGGGAGTTGCAGGCATGAAGATGGAGATTTTCTGGCTGACAACAAAGGAGAGACTGGCCGCTGGTGCCTTGAAATCTACCCCAAACCCCACTATGCTGTGGCCAGCAAGGTTCATAAAGATTTCTCAGCAGAAAGTTACAAGGCTTCTATTCCATCCTTGGAGCCCAGCCCTCGAGCCTTTTAAAAAAGCCCATAATTTTGTATTTTTAAAATGCCTGGATGTGGCAAAGCCCCATGGGCTCTTTAGGATAGCCCCAGCAAAAGCTGAGACTACTTTGATTCAGGCTGATCAGTTACTGCTGCTCCCAAGATGATCACTTTGTCATACACATTATGTGTATTTATCCATCTGCATTTATCAATCCAACAGTCTAGGGAGTCAGAGCGAGCCATCTGCACATCAGTCAGTGAGTAGAATAGCACAAACATACCACAGCACAAGGAGAGCTGTAAGGATTGCCCAGAAACTTCCCCTCAGGAAGGACTCCATGCTGCTCCCTAGGCACAGCTGGGATTAACAGGGAGGAGGTTGGATTCGGTGTTACCACTGCTCTTGAGTGTTTACAAATTGTGTGGAGGTTTTGTACAGGTTATGGGAAACCATGCAGCATTGTTACATCCAGAGATGTTCTGACATGGTAAATCAGACTCGGATTTTGTGAAGGTGCTTGGAAACTGGTCTGGACTAAATCCTGAAATACAATAAGGTAAGTCAGGCCATGTGTGCCATTATTTTTAGAAGCCATTCCCTCCTTCACTTTTATTTCATATTTTTTGATACCTCTGCATCTGGACAAGTTCTTACATACAATATTGTGCTCAGTTAAACAAATAAATCTATCACTTACCTGTTATCTACAAATCTATAAAAACAAATGTTGACTCTTACAGTAACATGAAATTGGACTTTTCTTTGGTGTGAACTCTGCTACAGATTGCCCATTTGCTACCAGGGTATGGGAAACCCTGCAGAACAGCTGGTTTTATCTATTATAATAGGACATTTCATCAACTGTTTGAACGTGGTGACCCTGGTTCCTGTTGCTACAGCCAGTTAATATATTTTGATTCATTTAGATCTAGAAATGAAAACGCCAATTTGACTTTCACTGTTGTGAACTAGCTCCAGCTGAAGTAAGAAATACGTAATAACGTATTGGATCAGATTTTCTGTGTTGGAGTTGTTTCAGCCATGGACTGCATAACTAGAGTATATCAAAAGCACCTCAGAAGAAACAAGGTACTCCTCTTTCTGACCGGGTCCATACACAAGTCCTGAGCCAAACTAGGCAGATTTCCAAACATGACAAACACTGAACATGGTTTGGCTTTCCAGAAGCCTGTGCTGCCTCAAGGCTCCAGGTGGCAGCTGGGGAAGTTGATGGCAGTGGGTAACAGCTACTTTGGACAATTGATAAACTGGGGCACTCACTGGATTCTCTTTGTGCCTCACCAAACTGCAAAGACGGTCCTATACATACCTGGCAGCCCCTTCACAGCCCATCCTCAGTTGACGCCTTTTGTCAGTCCCAGCATTAACCCTGACAATCAATCACACCACCCCCAAGTTAGCTTGTTGTTCTGGTGTCACTTGAAGCAAGATCACACTTCATCCTTGGATAACTGGAGACTCAACATCTGCATCCCAGCACTTCTCACATAGTTCAAAACCTATTTTCAGATGTCAAAGTCTTTTACTCTTGCTTGGGGAAAAAAATCTGAACTTTTATAGAGCGACCTGCCATTACCCCAAGCCTGGGGAACCCTGAGGCCCTTGCCTGGCTGGACTGTGCTGCCACACTGGGAAAGGGGTTTGTCCACCCATGCACATCTCCTGCCCTTCCCAAGTACCGCACACCACCAAGGGCCTCTGGTCACGGGCTTCAGGAAATATGCTTCAGATTAGCAGGTGATGAGCAGGGAACAAGATCCACAATTATAAATTATAGGAAGTTTTCCATAAAAGCTGTGGCACATGGAAGCATCTTGTTCATTGCTTGCATTTTATGATGCATTTACTTGGTAGATTAAGACCATCTCAGGAGAGGTATTCTAGTTCAAATCTGTAACATGGTATTTAATTCAACGTAGAGCAACAAAGATATGGGCTATGCAGCTTGCATGCTACATCATCCAAGAGCCACAAAGTACTGTTACCCAAACAACGTACTTTAAAAACTGATGTGTAATGCTGTCTATCCAAGTCCTTAGTGGTCAGTACATTCAAATCAGTTTTTCCTTCACATTTCACAACTCCAAATGCTGAAACTGTTTTGCCCAATGAGCTAGTTCAGATGGTAATCATATTCTTTAATGATCACTGGCTGTGTCAATAACTTCCAACCATGTATTTGAACTCATTAGTAGTTTTTATTTACAGTAGTTTAAACAGGCTTGGATTTTATGTTCTTGTATGCGTCTGTTATGACAGTGTAATTCCGTACAACTGCCTTGTGATGTTCAGCAGGAGCTGAGAGTGCAGTGCTGCAGCCCAGTCTGTGCTGACTGCCTCTGGGAGGTCAGGGTGAACAGCAGCACCATGCCCAAGCCGGGCATTCCAGTCGTTCCAGACTCTATTGGAATGGCATGGCTCAGGCTGCTGCACCTTTTGGACACATTCAAAATAACAAAATGAACAACAGGCACAGAAATTCTTTTGTAAGGATTTCTTTTTTGTACAGTTACCTGTCATTCTCATGTATTCAAAGAAACACACTTGAAAACTACAAAATAAAAAGACAGGTATCTAAAGGTGAAGTTGGGAAGGCACCCAGCAAAGATTTCCTTGAAAGTAAATATTCTGCCTGGACAGCCTGCTCATAACACTGGGTCCGCAGAAAACTGCAGTTTGAGCAAAGTCTCCAGTACCACTGGAGTTAAAACTGACACCCAGAGCGATACAGAGAGGTTCTCATCCTCCAAGCTGGCTGCAGCACAGTGCAACTCTTGAACATTGTCACTTCTGCTTTGTTGACAGAACTGCAATAGCTCTTGGTAGTTTTCTCCTGTCTCCGAATACCCAGCAGATACACAGCATTTCATTTGAACTGGTTATCAATCAGGGTTCCCTTCATCTTGGCCTTCTTGGCTTCCAACTCAGCCTGAATAGGAAAATCAAGGCAGAATTAAATAATGTCTGGATTATTTTCCCTTCAGTGCTCCAGTTAAGTTTGCTCTTCTTGTCTGACGAATGCAAACTCTTCAGTTCCAAAACCAGGAGCAAGAGTAGCTCAAGTGCTTTGCTGACATACAAAATGAGGACCATCTTAAAAATTGTAAAAACCCCAAGACCAGCTGCCCAAGAGACAATTTCGTACTTTCTATCCTCGGGTGGAAGCTGCACATTTCCTCCCCCTTTCCATCTACTACCCTTCTGTCACCAGAGGTAAGATCAGTTGTGACGTTCTTGACATTTATTCTTTGTGTGCCCCTTGCAGTAGCAGCTGAACTTCAGATCCTCCTCAAGAGCCTTGCTGTGCCCTCACGGCAATGACCTGCTCTGCCAAGCAGGCATGAGAGCCCAGGCTGGCAAAGCCATGGCCAGATTTCTCTTTCCCTTGTTCCTCATCCAACAGGTCACAGAAAGCCTCCCTGCAAGCACTCTGCTGGCTGCTCTTCAGTTAGCTCTCCAGGCAACAGCATGCAATTTAAAGTTCAGGGGGACTAGAGGAACATGTCTATAAAACTTGTAAAGGAAATCTCATCCTCACAAAGCTGCAAGCTGCCTGTGACTATACCAGAACCTCTCCATACCTGCAGTCTGATCTGCAAGATAGCTTTTGTGTACAATGCCAACACATCTCAGAGCTTTGTGTTCAGCACCAAAGAAAAACTCACCAACTCTTGTAGCCTTTTCTTGCTCATGCCTTTGCGTTCCAGCTGCTTCTCAATCACTTTTGCATTCTGTGCATACGAGTCTGCAATCTCCCTCTGAAATACACACATCACTTTGCAACAGCAAACCCCAGAGTAAGATCTCATCCAAACAGTAAGACCATTGCTGGCCCTGTCCACCTCAGATGTGGCTGCCACTAAGGGCATCCAAAACTCACCGCTTCAATCTCTTCCTCCTCTTCATCAATTGTGGAGACTGTGACAGAACTGAACTTGCCCATGTCTTTGGTCCGTTTGGTCATCATCACCTGGGTGAAAAACAAGAATATTTTCTTAAACCGTGGCCAACAACTGTGCCAGTAGGGATTACTTCCTTCTTCCAAAGCTTTTAAGACTTCTTATGCAAGCCATCTGCGAGTGTGGCAAGGGGGAATTATGCTCAGTGATTTCTGGGCTTAGAGGTGTCATTACCAGAAGCAAGCTCACTTGTAGATGAGCACTAGATGAGCCAGACTTTGAGAATCACTGTGCAGACTACCGACCTGACCTACTTACAACTGGGAACATTTTGTTAACTGAGCCTAAATATCAGGCACAGTCTAGATTTTAGAGTTTATTTTGCTCTCCTTTAGTGTGAGGACTCCAAGCTGCAGTGACCTCTGTCAAGGAAAACTTAAAGGAGACATGGACAAGACACCAAATTGAGTTATTGTTCAGAGGTCCTTTCTTTTTTGTTTTCTCTCCCCTCTGCCCTCCCCATTAAGTTAATTTATACACGACACCTTTAGAAAAGCAAAGATAATCTTCTTTTCTAAAGCAAATCACCTTTTTAGGAGGTTCTTGTTTCTGAGTATATATGTTGGTTTTTACTTTTTCAAGTTGTCTTCTTTTTAATCAATACATGGTATTAGTTCTTAGAGCTTTCTATGGCAAAAATAAAAAAGTTTAATTCTCAAGATGGGTGTTGTATATTTCTTTTTGATGGCAAGTCAGTTTATATAGTCTAACATGTTTGTAGCTTCCTTTTCCAGGTCTTTGGGAGGAGCAGGGAACCCACTGTGGTGGGGAACAGGGAGAGGTATTTTTATTTGGTTTTGTTTGTTTCTTTTGATGCTGCCTAATTGGTTTTGTTGAACACTTTAAAGCAAATTAGCTCAGCAGCTCCAAAGTGTTGTAAGCTGAATGCTGCACTAGATGGGATAGATGGGAACTCTCAGGACAGGCAGAGCTCCTGTGGAACAGTCTGAGCTACTGCTGGCATTGCAAATTATCTCAGAGTAAGAAAAAACTTAACCTAGTGACCAGTAAAACGTACATAGTGACCAGTGCAGTGCTTTCAGCTCACTCATGGTTTGGGCTCTTCTTACCCAGCTGCTGACTGGTTATGATTTGTAAGAGTTCCATTGTTGGTGACCTGGGGCCAACAGGAAACAATCACATCCTTTGTGTAGACTTCTTATTACATGTAAGGAATGCAATTTAATAAGTAACATATCAAATTATGTTCTAGATGCCTTTATCTCCTTGGCATAGGGCTACTACCTCGCTCTGCTGACATCAAGGGGCAGCTGACATAATCAGGACAAAAGTAGACCCAAAGTAAGCAAAGGAGAAACCGAGACTCCGAGACTGGTTGGATTATTCAGATCTGTGTTAAGTGAAAAATCAGCAGTAATAACTTTACAGGGCTTGAGGTCAGAGCAGCGTGTTATGTGGGTAAAACTGCAGAACTATCAAGTGCGGGGGCATGAACACCTTCAAAAACAGAACTTAAGGAGGTTTTGGTTAATCCTGGTAGAAATATGTCTCCAGTATAGTGAATAAAGATGGGGTTTTTTGTTTGTTGGAGTTTTTCTTTGCTTTGATTTTTTTAAATGGAAATTTTACTTGCTTTTTTCAAGTAACATTAAAGATGCTTGTAAAACAGGAACATTGCTAAAATGTAAAATAGAATTGGTAAAGGTTTACAAAAGTCACACAATTTTATTTAACTTTGGCAAAGTAATAAAAGGGTACATATGAGTCACAAACTTGACATTCTCATAAGAAATGACAAATACAGTGTAGAATGCTGCAGTTACATTAAATGCTTAGTTGCACTCAAGCAGAACGAAACAGGTAATTCAACAGAAAATATCACCAGTAAGTTTTTAAATGTGAGAATGTACTTGTCCTTTTATAGTGAATTTAAAGCAGCAATGTAATTTTTCCTAAAATATTCCTTAGGAAAAAAAAAAAGAGAATTTGGATAATTTCTAAAGGATAGTATTTTTCAATTGAAAACCAATGACACAATTCATCTAATTGTTTCTCTACCACTAAATTATATTCTCTTCAGGATGTTCAGTCCGATCCTGTGGTGTCCCCTAGTCCTTCTAGCCCTATTTAGTTGACAGGCACAAATGGTGCAGTGTTTGTCAGAAGTGGGACAGGACTGTTAGCTTTTATTTCAGAGAAAAAAACAATAAAATGTTTTCTGCTACTAAATTAATGTGCCCTTCTGATTCTAGTTGTGTGGGGAGTTTTATCAAGAGAAGTGCTGTCTGTTTTGAAATTGCCCATGATCTCCTTATCAAGATGTAATTCAATAAAATGTAATATAAAATGGAGGATTCCCCAGTTTTTTTTTTTATTTCCAGTACACACATTTATAGGAGCTGCGCTTCAACATTCTATAGTAAAACAAAATGCCACCAAGATATGTTCTACATACACTACTGCTTTAAATTCTGTGAGCTGCATTCCTTTCTCCAGCTGTTTATTTTCCCTTCTTACTGGAGAAAAGTCTCACTTGCTTCTGGATAGTGTCATCCTTCAATGAACTAATATACTGATTAGTATTTGACAGTGGAAATGATAAATTTAATATATAGTCTAGCCTAAAGGCTTTGCAAATGCATAGGATTAAAAAACAGCATTATGAAGTGTGGGTGTACTTTGAAAAGTGAGATCAGAGACTTCAGTGTTTGTTTTCCATGTGGACAGCATTTTAATTTTTATTTAATAGAATCAAAGTAAGTGCCACAGTTTAAAATCCAGCTGGATTTCCCCCCAACCCACAGGCATGTATTCAGTTTGGATTATGAAAGAATCAAAATTCACCTTTTAGGTAAATTGACCAGATTTACCTTTTAGGTACCTCTTAGTCTGCATCAGTTACAAGGTAAGGAAGGCAACTGAGAATTAGGGTCAACAAACCAATGCCAAGGAAGCTATATCTTTGGGAAATAAGGAGTAAAGTGTTAAAGTTGTTTTCATCCTTGAAGTAAGCAGTTGAAAATGCTCAGGTGGAGCAGCTCAGATCTGAACACTGTCATCTGAAATCACTTCCTGGAGTAAAACCACACTTTAGAGGTCAGTGTGTCATACATCAAAGCTGACCTCTTGTTATGCAGGATGCATGCAAAATCTGCTGGAATCTAGATCAATCAGCACAGTCATCAGCTGAAGATTAAATGAAAGTCACAACAGTAATTGCAAATTCCTCAGTTTCATCCTATATTACAGGGTGTTGAATTTCATCTGTGTGAGACTTACATCTTGGAGGACTAGTAGTAGATATTCCTTATGTGCAGCCCATAATACAGCTACTAAACCAGTGTTTATTCAAGGTGCTGATTCAGTCCATTAAAAAAGTTAAAAGTACGATCCCCAACCACATAAAAGGTAAACAAACAAACAAACAAATAAATAACATTTTCACTGCACTGTTTCAGTGACTTGTAGATGGTTCCTGATGTTTTTTATAGGAATGCAAGGAAAATTTAGGCAGTGCAACCACCCAAACTGTTTGACTTCAGCATTACTTACACAGAATTCAGAGTGAGACAACTTTTTTTCCTCTTTTATCTTAAGAAACATCCTGAAATAAAAACAGCTTGCCCCCCGCCAGCAATATTCTGATTATTTTGCTACACATACATGAGGCTATCCTATGATGTTATCCTTTTCAATAGGTTTACATTTTGAGGCATTGTCACAGTTCCCCCCAAAATTCTTCCAGCATGTTGCACCAACAAGTGATGTGAGCTAGATCCTGTGTTCCCCCACCCAACATCCCAGCAACTGGAGCCCAAAGGCCAAACAAAACCAGTGTCAAGTCATGCAGTCTGCAAGCACCCTCACCTCAAACAGATTGATAATCTTGAGCAACTATTGATCTTGGCTACTCTTACTTCAGCTTGGCACAAGATGGAGTAAGGCAGACCAGAATCTGTCATCTGTGTTGAATCACTTGATTAAAAATCATGGACTACATGAACCAAAGAGGCTGAAATTTAGGTCACCTGCTACTCACTGACTCATTAAAACATCAGAAGTCTATCCCCTTTGTCACAGACTATTGTTAAACTTCTGAAATAAGTCTCGCAAAAAAGGACAGTCCAATCTAATATTTTTATTTGCATTTATCTTTTGTATTCTCCTGCTCCCTTCCACAGTAAAATATAAATACAAAATGTTCACACTAATTTCGATGGCAAATATTGTTTTTCTTCTTTCCCACATTCTTTATGGTGTGTAAGGTGGTGGCTTTTCAAAAGGTGGGAAATAGGGCGGTGAGTAACGTGGCGGCGCATTAGAGGCCCACATATAGCTGGGAGATGGTGACAGGGACTGGGGGTCATCGGAGAGGCCAGAAGGAGTGGAGGCTGGAAACACACTGGAATGCTGCAGGGAGACAGCAAAGGCTGTAATGTAACTATTTCCTAATGGAAATTACTTTGTCAAAGAGATACTTCTTTACCAAACAGTTCAAAATTAACATTTCAAGGTCCATCTCAGTGAATCATAGACATACAAAAAACACTTCCGATAACTTGTTGCATTCAAGGTAAGCACAGCCTGTAAGTAACAGTTTTGAAAAATGAGGCTCCTTAGATTCAAATTTGAAGACATTCAAAAAAATTCTCATCACTTCTCTGTACCTGCTGCATTTCACAAAGACTGGACAACTGAAAACTGATGAGTTCCTCTCAAATCCTGGGTTTCACACACTGGCCAGTAGCAACACTGAATGGGCTGCTCCAAAAATCAGAGAACTGGGTCTGCCATTTTAGAGTTGTGTGTGAAAGCCAGGTTTTTGCAAGGGCCCAGGTTTCCTCAGGAATTCTAATGTGTTGTTTTTCTCCTGTGAAAGATGTGTAGAATGAGTGGGAAGCATTCTTGCACCAGAGGGAGTGCATCCTTTGGAAGGGATTTGAGAGGCAAGGCTGGGCTTGCTCCATGTGCTGTAGGATGGCAGGGGAGAGGGGTCAGGGTGGTACAGTCACTGTCTGGAGTAGAGTAGGGCTCAAGGCAAAAGAGTCTCCACAGCCAGAGGCTCAGCTAAGGCTCCCATGCAGGCCCCAAGTTCCCTGGAAGTTATGCGAGTCTCAAACTTGGTACTTCATTTTAAAGAGGCACTTGGCTATATTAGATATAGATGACTTGAATTTATGCCCCGCTTTTGTGCTGCCTCCTAAGCCAACACCTGCGCTCACAGCGGTGAGATGCAGACGCTTTGATCTGTCAGGCTTGGTAAGTGTTAGCAGAGCCCAGCAGTACTTCCAGTTACAAAGCAGGGAAATCACCCATGCTGAGCTCTCTGCAGGTACTGAGGCTGCCACACTGGCAAACTCTGGGTCAGACAGTGCTTAGAACTGCTGAGAAACTGAGAAAAGGACTTTGTAGCAGAGCTTGGTTTGGCACGCACTGAGGCTGGCATTTTTGTAACTGCAGGAAGTATAGAGCACCTGTCACTGCCCCAGGTTTCATTAATTTCAAAAATGAGTCACAAATACATCCTAGAAGTTCTGACATAAGTGTTCAATTATATTTTGGAGCCCTGACAACAGCATTGTCCAGTGGCACTAGCAGCAGACCCAAAGAGGTTTAGATTCATGTTACCTCTAATGCATGGCTCAGATGAGGGCCGTGGTGGCTATCACAGAGCACACCTCTGTTGTGTTCCTCTGAGGAATGGTTTTTCCCCTCAGAATCCCCCTGAAGCCTGTACCATGTAGTTTAACCCTTCTTCCCTATCTTACCTACTCCTGGCCCTATTGGCTCAGGGCCAGTATCTTTCCTTGGGCCAAAAACTAGATAAACCCCTGTCTCCTCCAGTTTGCCCTCTCTCTCCTCTCTCTCCAGGAACATCACATCGAGAATAAAGCTTGGGCTGAAGCTGGGGGTGAGAGCCAGTCTTTTGAAATCTTATTCTGTCTCTATGAAATATATTTCCCTAAAACCCCAGAATAATTGAGCTAGCGAGGGCCGGGGTGTGGGGGGGTGGCTAGAGGGAAGTATATTTTCACACCTCTTTGCTGATAACCAAAATCTTAAACACTTGTTAATTAAAAAAAAAAAAGTCTCCAGTCCTGGTGGTTGTGCGATGTGTTAATTAACGTCACTCCTATGGTAACATCCACCTGACAGAAGAGCTGAGGAGGAAATGTCCTCATCTCTTTGAACAAGTGAAAGCTGATGTTGACAGCAAGGTTCACATGAAATCCCATTTCCAACAGCACAGCTCCATAGCTCAAAGAGGAAGGGATGCATTACAGCAGAGGTGATGTTTGCAGAGACCCCTCTTAAGCTAGCTGAAGCATATGGAAAATAATCACATCATGTGTCTTCAGGAGCTCAAAGAGCTTGTTTTCAAAAGCTCATCTATTTCCCTCAGACACAGTTGTTGTCCTAATAAAATTTAGCACCTGAACACCTGGCTTTGCTCTCTCCTCAGAACACTGCCATGCCAGAGGCAGTGCCTATTTTTAATGTGGTCTCTACCAGCATGCGATGGGGAGGCGGGAAGGCAGGCAGGCAGCAGGTCCTCCCCCTTGCCTTCACTTCAAGGACAGCTTTCAGGAAAACACTGCCTTAGTAAGAGAGAGCACTGCCAAGGACCAATGCCTAGTAGGAAAAATTCGGTGTTTTCTGCAGGAACAAGAAAATTAAACTGCGCGAATGATAGGAAGACAGGCCCCAGGAGACCTGCAGACTGGCTGGATTTAACCTTGCTGCTAAACAAGGAAACACCCTGCAATGTTGCTCACCTGAAAGTCATAAGCAGAGTAGGGAGGCAGGTGAGGAGTGCTGTGGTAGTAGGAGTTGTAAGATGTCACTTGTGGCCTGGAGTAATAGGTCACTGAAGGGTGTGCATTTTCCACAGTGCAGTTCAGCGTGGGGAGGGAAGGAGTCTATCAAAACAAAAAGAGAGTATGAGGCTGCAAACCCAGTCACAGAAAGCTGACGGCTGAATGAAAGCAGCAATGATTTAAAGGAGCACTGTGTGTCTTTAGACCTCAGCTCTGTTGAATTAGCAACTGGCAATCCAGTTCCCTCTCAGGCAGCAGCTAAGTTCCAGGGTAATTTCATTCCACAGCCATTTATTGTTTTGGATTTCACAGAACAAGCCAGCAGTAGCCCAGTGCACACCAGTACTCACACAAAACAGATTTACATCTTCGCAAGTAGAAGACCTCCAAATTACTGTGTTATTTAGTGCATTTTGTGAATTGCTGTTCATTTCTATTCATCTTTGTTTACAGAGGTTTACAGGCTCTCTGGTGTGGATCAAATCTCAAAGGGCTATGATACACAGCCGGGAATGTGTCTCCTGTTTTATTTGGGAAGATATTGGTGAGTCTAGAAAGAGTTCAGAGTTCTGAAATAAGGTACCCTTAGTGCAGGGCCCAAGATTTATTTGTAAGAAAAACATATAGCCAGGGCAACAAATCCCTTTTCTGTGTGACTGTTTTTGTATTACTTCAAATAAGTCACAAGTGACTGAAAAAGTCCCAAATGTATCAGCTGAACATTTAGTTCTACCCATTCATTTGTGCTGTTTAGAACAAAACCGTCTGGAAGGTAACAGGCAGCCTGGTTAAGTGAGGGTATTTCAAAGCTCACATTGTTAGAATAGTATTTTTTTCATTATCTGAAGTTTGGTTTTGATCCCCAGTTCACCCGCTCAGGTTGCACCATGAAGAAATTAGACGGAGAGTTTCAGCCTAGCACAGCTGCTTACACAGTCTGTAAAGCTTAGACTGCTACTATAAAATCAACAATTAATGAGCAACCAGTGCATTTTTCCTTGTAGAATGTGAAAACTATGAAAAGGAAGATCAATTTTTAAGAAAGATCTTCTTTTTAATCATCCTGGTGTTGCCAATGTCTCTCTGTTGGTTCCTTTTTAAAATACAGTCTCCCAATTCTGTTAACATTTTCTAACTGTGCTCAGATGGTGACAAGATCAGAAAAGTGAATCACTTCCTCTTGTTCATTATAAATATTCCTTGCCCTTCTTTCCACCCTGATTGAAGTAATGCATAGATCATTTCGTAATAATTTAAAATGATTCATGCTAATTGTAACTATATCAGTATTTTAGAAAATATTTGTTATAAAGTAATAAAGGAAAAGTATATGTGATTAGTGTCACAAAGCAGATGGGCCCCTTGGCAGATGTTACATGTGAAAAATAAGATACAGGATGTAGTTTGAGATAAGCAAGAACTTCAAAGCTAGATTTGCCTTGGGATGGACAAAGTTGGGACTATTCCAAGGTAGGGAGTTTAGGTGGTGGTTTGATCTGTGAAATGCAATTACTTTTTGGAACATAATGCTTAGTTGTAAAACACAAAACTTAGTGTGCACACACAGCTGGTAAGGTTATTCAGAGGACGTGAGGAAGAGGATGAGCCTTCATCTGAAAAAGACCATCAAAAAGCCAAGAAGACCCCCCTAACAACAAGTGGAGCATGCGCTGTGTAGCATAGTGACGTAGATTTCAAGAACTGAAAACAGGAGGAGATTTACAGGAAATATTAATAAATATGCATCAGCATACAGTATATAAGTTTAGGTCAGATTACTTTGTTTTGTATGTGAGGTAGGGTGAGAAGCCCCCCCTCTGTACCCCAGCTGGTTTTGCTTATGCTTTATCCAAACCTTTATTATCTTTAATTAATCACTGACAATTTTTTTTTGCATATGCTTGATTATAAAATGCTGATCAAATAAAATTGCTGCTAAATTCAACTTTGTTGGTTTTTAAATTAGACATGTAGAACTTAATTTATAACAATTTGCACTGAAATACCAATAGTTTCCATGATCATTTTTAAAGGCAGTTTGCCTGATTCGTTTTCTTTAATGCACAGATAAATTGATATCCTCTTACCATGTCTTTAAAGCCTCCAAGTATTGCTGCTGTAATGATCCCTAGGAATAGCCCGACTATGTTCAGAATTGTTGCCGACCAGAGCAAGTGGTAAAGGTGGATGATGTCCTGGCAGCTGCTGACATCAATGTATTCATAGTACCCTCCAGAAATCTCTACTCTGCTAGATTAGGAAAAAAACAACAGTAGTGATAAAAAAATGCACCGCATATCATAAAACCTAAGCAGTAGTTCTGGACAGTAAAATGCATTCTGCAGCTCAGTGATAACCTGGACCTTACTACCAAGGGAGTGGGGATAAAGCCTCTTAGATCCCATGCCTGTGGCATCCATGACCTCCCTGCCCAAAGTGCTTGCTCTGTTCTGAAACAAATTACTTTGTGCCTGAACCTACATGTTATTTCTTTCATCTGAAATCTTCACAGAGGTCCTGGAGGCTTACCAAAGGACAAACCGATCTTGGAATTACCCTGGGAAATCAGTCTGTGCTCCGAGGAGCAGCAGCTGCTCCCCACAGCCCCAGAGCAGCTGTGTGTGTTGGGCATGGGCCAGCACAGCTCCCACCTGGCTCCGCAGGGCTCGGCCACAAAGCAGGTCCAGCTCCGTGCCCCGCTCCAGCCACCGGCCCCTCACAGCTCTACAAGGGCCTGGGCTGGCTTTCTGCTCACACTCTGAACCTTTTCCACGTGCAGAAAAGAGAGAGAGAAAACTCGGTCAAATCTGGTTTAGGTCATTATTTTGGAAAAGGAAAAGCAACTCGCGTGTTGTCATGTGGGCTGAAGTGTTGCAGCGGAATTCTTCAGGAACGACTTCGCTCTGACTGCCGGGTAGGGAACAGGCTGGCCTTCAGCACAGCTCACCAAAGCTGTGTGGTCTACAGCAAACAGCCCTTCAGAAAACATTTATCAGGGACAAACAGTACCAAGAGCTTATGAATGACTTATCTCCTAGCTCACACACAGGGTTATGCTCAAAGCACACGAGAGCTTTGAGGAAAGGGGGAAGAAACGGCTCACATTTAAGGTGCAGTAGCAGGAGATCCAGGTACAGCTCCTCAGCAGACTCCACAAAGCCTGAAGGAAACAGCCCCCTTTCACAAGAGTCACCCTCCTTTGCCCATTACTCAGCTTAGAAGTTGAGTAGTTGAGAAGTTCTTTACCCTTTTTATTACCACATTTCATTTTAGCAGGCCACTGTGGGAGACATTGCAAGGACGTGTGGGGGTTTCAAGTGGAATCGAGGCAAAGCTTAACCACAGGTTACAAAAACCTGTTAGCTGGCTGGCACCACCTCTGTGTAACCTGAGCTCTCACCGTGACCCCCTAACAATAAAACCTGTATGTGCTGTTTGCAAGTTCTCGCTCCTATGGAGGTGTGTGAGTGCACAGATCTCTCAGTGAGAACATCCCGCGTGGTTCAGCACGTCCTGATCATCCAGGAGAGGCTTCCCCGGTGCGGCCAAAGCCAGGGTTGCCGGCATCAGGAAGAATGCAAGGCTGCTGTCACATTTTCTATGATTTCCATCCTTCGCATGTGCACTAACCAGTCCTGAGTGTCCGTGCCTCTCCTGCTGAGACACCACCTAGCACCCCCTCAGTGCAGGATGTTTGTGTGGTACTAAGCAAGATTAAAATAGCAACAACTAATATCTTTTATCAGAAAGGAGGAAATGGGCTAGGGGCAGGTCCCAGAACCAGGACAGGGGAAAAAACAAAATACCAATAAAAACAAAAGAAAAAGATACAGAAAATTTTCAAACTTTTCTATTCCAATCAGTTCTCTGTGTATGGCTCTCTTCAGCTACTTAAAAGGGATTGTGTTCTGTGAACTGCTCAAGGAAAGCATGAGCTTCACCCCTCTTTCACACACACGAAGTCCTACAAAGACCAAGGGTCACTCTTCCCAGCACAGGGAATCATCCACCCATTCCCAACAGCAGCTTTCATTCTCCCTCCACCACAGTGAATGATTTAAGTGGAGGCCAGCCCAACTAAGATCTGTGAGAAATGCTAAGCCTGAAACAGCCCTAGGCAAGAGCCAGCAGTAAAAAATCAATTTATTAATTACTCGCTGACACACATTGGACACTCCACAAGGTATAAGCAGCACATGCTGTAAATTGATCTGGCTTAGGCACAACAGCCAGATCTCAGTGGTGTGATCACCCTGCAGTGGTTCTCAATGGGTAACCACCTTCTGACTCACTGCACGGTGCTGGTCCACTTTCCAACCCCGTGTGACCATGAAAGACATTCACTGGGCAGAGAGGACACTGGTTTGTGAAGGCACAGATGGCACCAGCCTGTTAACTCTCCTCCCTGTTCACAGCGTGGGGAATGGAATGATGGCAAGGTGAAGAACAGTGCCCCAGTTTTTTGCATCTTCAATATTCTCAAAGAAAAAGAACAACCCAGTACTAACAAAGAAGGAAGGTGTTAAGACAAGCAACAACTCAATAGGTGGAAAACCTGAGGAGAACACCAAGCACAAAAATAATGGAAACTCCTGCGCTCTCCATTTTTTCCAGCCAGGCTGCCCCAGGGCATGCTCACCCATAGCTGGGATGGCCTTGGTGTATTTCACACCCACCTTTACTTGGTTAGCTTTTGTCTGAGATTCCTCACTCCTAACAAACACAGCTTAAGGTCCCTTCCCACCACAACTTCCATTAACCTGATACTATGCTGCAAACGAGCTGCAAGCTATTGCAAACGAGCACGACCACTGCTTGCCCTTCCCCGGGCCAGGAGTGGCATTTTTGGCTTACTTCCCACAGTTGTACAGGTCACAGCAGAAGCAGGTATTGGTTTTTATTTTCGGTGTGCAGGGGGCACGGCGCTGTGGGTGACAGACCGCCTGTGTGAATACAGGAAAAACAAAAAAAACCAACAGCCATAAAGCACAGAATGACACGATCCCCAAACACAGTTTCTGTTGCTGTTTGGCCTGCTCTACATGTAGATTTCTCAGTGATCTCCACATTAGCCCCAGGCAGATTTTTCTTTCCTTATGTCGCTCCCACAAAGCCCTCCGTTACTGCAACAGAGATGCACTAGAGAAGAACAGAGCAGCGTTTCCTTTTGCTGTGGGGGGAACTCACAGACAAGCAGGTGCCTGCAGAGGAAGGAGGTTTTGCAACTCTTACAAGCAGCCAGGGCATTGCTGAATTAAAGCGCCTCACCCCATGGCAAGGCAGAGCAGAGCTGTCAATGGCATGGCCCAAATTGAGAGCAAGGTTCCCAGAGTGCTGCAGAACTGACCAAGGTGGTTTAATCGTCTGTGCCTGTGGGTGGTAACACCCGAGTTCACATGGACAGTCTTAGGTCTAGCATGTAACTTTGCACTCTCAAGCAGGCCTTCTAATTTGGTATATAGTGGTTATTCAAAACTACCTGTGGACTTGTGAGGAAAGCTCTGACAGACAATCAGTGCTCAGCAAAGGCAGACAAAGATGTCCATAAACACTTATCAGTATGTGGCAGGATGATCCATCCCCAACAGGTTGCTCTTTGGAGAAGGCAATAGGAGAGGTGCAGAGGCTGGTACCCGTTGCTCATATAAACAGAAATTAGTGCTGTCTGAAATTTAAACCCACCACCCAGCTCCTACGATGAATGCACAGCTGAAGATCTAGAGAAACCGGTGAATTTTCCTATCCTACATCCTCTTCTCTCCATCTGCTCCTTCACTATTGAGGCAGTACATGGCGGAACCCACCTCACGAGTGCTCCCAGCATCCTGCTCCCACCCCAGGCCCACCCTCCCACCCCCTCCTCACTTTGCAGACCTCCAAGACACTGGAGTAGGTTCCTCCACCCGCACCAAGAAGCTGGTCCCTTAACAGGACACAGCAGAACCTGCTCTCACCTCTGGTGGGGTCGTACTCTTGGAGTAGTACTGACATCGCCCCGCGTACAGCGGCCTCAGATCCTGCCAGAGAAAAAGCACCAGGCTTAGCCCTGCAGCAAAATCAAAATTACAATCACCCAAAGGGTCTGGGCAAAGGGACCAGGCTTTAGAGACCCTGATCTCACACCACTACCTCAATACAGCAACAGGTCTGCAGCCCCCACCCCAGCCCCCTGAGCCCAGGGTGATGTTTAACCCTGGTCGTTGGAGGCATGAAATTGTTCCAGCCAGCATGGGAGGTGCAGTCTCTTAAGCTGGGCTCTTTGGGTGATAGTGGCCATCCTGAACTGAAAGACTCCTCATCCTGCAAGACACATCCCAGGACTGCCTGACCTATTTCTGAGGGTTCATCTTGCAGAATCATAGCAATTTTTCATTAATTATTGACAAATTTGTCCTTCCTGTGCTCTTCAGTGCCTTGTGGGAAAGCTCTAGAGGATCATCAACATTCCAGCCTGCAAATACGCATTAATGCCTCCTTTTGGGGCAGCTCGATCTCCAAGGCAAAACCTTAGGAAACGCAATGCCAGACATGAATCCACATCAGCGAGCCCCTCCCAGGAGCAGCCAGACTGGCTCTCCAGGTGTCTGATCCAAAGCTCTGGGTGGCAGGGCAGTGGCAGCAGCTGGCAACAGGAAGAATGCTTTGCGTTGGCCTGGCAGGAGCATGTCTCCAGCAAGGTGGTGACATTTTTGGACAGTCGGGTGGCAAAGTGAGGCCAAAAGCCCATCTGCTCATCACGAGGCAGAAACCAAATCCTTTGTCATCACAACCGCCCAGCTCTGGTTGCCTCAGACATGCACCCACCCCCAGAGCCAGCTGGGAGGAGGTGCCAGCTCATGCCATAACCCAACCCATGCAAAGGTCACACCCTTGCAAAGGGGGTCAGAGATGGCCCAGACTTGCTGGTTTCATCCAGACAGACGGACACCCATCACACAACTGAGAAGAGCTGCCCTTTGCTCTGTCAGTAAATCCTGCCATCCACCACTCAGTCTTTCCACCACTGGAATACTTAGGGGCAGGAAAGAAGGGCCAGCTTCACACAGAGCATAACTACTCAGTTGACACAGAGAGTTTCCATTTCAAGGGTAATTCTGATCTGCAATTCCTTTCCATTCTGATACAAATAAATTCAGAATCTGTCTTTTAAATCCCTTTTTGCAAAAAAATTTCAAAAAAAGTCATCAATCTGCAGAGTTGCAGGACAAAAATCTGTTTGCAGTTATAAATTTCAATCAAAAAGCTGAAATGGAATTGTGTCTTTTTATTTCTATACTAATAACTAAAGCTTCTGCACATCCCACTATACTAGTGATTGGTCATGACAGCAGTAGCACATAATTTTTTTAAGTCACCAAATGGAATCTGAGAACCTACTGCGAATGTTTCCTGTTTATACTCTAACACTTAAGTGGGCTTCGTATCAAATTGTTTCATTCTACTAGAGCATCTAGCGATTCATCCTGCATTAAGAACTAGCTCTGCCTACATTTAAAACAAAACAGATAGTACTGCTCATATTTTGTCCCTTGGCCATAGTGGTAATTCACACTACATCTTAAGTTTTGCGATACTCAGTAAACATATAAAGCCAAAAAAATCCAAAGCAAAGCTTTAAGATCTTAGTGCTTTCCACTATATTTAAAATATGTTTTAAATATTTTTAACTTTTTTAAAGCTTATGACTTAAAGCAGCATCCATTCAGCACATGATATATATTCACAGGGTTTAATGCAGCCTGATACAGGATTGCAGTAGGGAATTTTCTTGGAGTAAAAGCATTGCAGGACCTGTGTTTTCCTGGAAGCACTTACTATGTGTCTGGCAGCAAAGACGCCGTCTACTATGGCACAGCAGAATGCAGCGATGACACCAAAGCTGATGAAGACGATCGATGCAACCAGCTGAGAAAGGAAAACAAAGCAAAGTATCATCTGCCTCTCCACAACCAAGTGATTAGTGCCCTCTCCACAAGGATACGTAAACCACAGCCGATAAACCCTCAAGCAATCAATGCCCCAAATGTTTGCCCAGGCTGCACAGACTGGTCTGGCTGAAGGCAGTGGGATATATGTCTGCTCTGGCAGAGTGGCAGGAGTAGGAGCTTTGTGCCAGGCTGGTTCTCTGGGGAATTGATAGAGTAATGCAGGTTTTTCCATTACTCCAACAGGCTAAACTTGGCCTGAGAACAGACCTCCTCTTCTGGCTGCTGCTGTCCTTAACTCTTCCCTGGAGAGATAGGAGATAATTTCTTCTCACCTCACCCCAGAGCGCTGTGGGGAGCTGCTCCTGTGAACACTGACTGAACTGTGAGGATGCAGGAGGCTGCAGTGTGTGAACCTCTCTGCGGGGACTGTGCCTTCAGGGAAAAACACCTGGATGCAGGCACAAGCACAAAGCCATGGGAGCAGAAGGCGGGTCACCAGCTGATGCCATCGGTGCTGTGCACCCTCACAGCAGCCTGGCTGGGCTCCTCAGTGCCAGGCTGTGGCAAGCACAGTCCATCCAGCCTCCCACTGGACAGCTGCAAGGAGAGAGATTTCCCTCCACCTGCAGCTTGAGAAGAGCAGTCAGACAGGCGTTTTCACTTTTCCACTGGCCCCACCCTGCCCATTCTTAAAGTTAGGGTGAAGGCATTCAGCAGGTAAACCAGAAATAATCTCCAATCCAGGTATAAGTAGCAGTGTCTATTTCCACTATGCCACTCCAACCACCACCTCTGCCAGAGCCAGTGCTCAGCTGGGCTCAGAGGAGCCGTGAACCAGTGCTGACACTGCCCCTCTCACACCTGAACTCAGCTCAGCTGCTGCCAGTGAGCTCCTGACCAGCTCCTCACACAGAGCCCCCAACACTGACCCCAATCCCCTCTGCCAAAGCACACTGGGGATATCAGCAGGGCTGAAGAAGGAGGGCAAGTGCAGCATTCAGACAGACAGATTCACAAAATGCAGCCTGGGGAACAGCTTTCAATATTACTTCATATATATTGAAATATGTTATTTTAATATATTTACAATATTTCAGTGTAAAGAATGGGGAGCTCCCTGGTGGTTTTCCAACTTTGGCTGCAACCTCCAAGTGTCAGTTGCTGGCAGCTGTTAAAAACTCTTTCTCCACAAGTACAAAGGTGACTCTGGTCATGGGGGGGGTTGTAAGCAATAGTAAAAATCTCTACAGCCCAAACACAAAGCTAACAGCCCAGCCAGCACTGACAGATATCTCAGGTTTCCTCACTTGGGGATGTTTATTTTGAAGAACCAGGTACTAAGCTTGCTTGCAAACCTTGGCTCCTGCCACTGCACAAGGCTCCAGTTCTCCAAAAGACAAGCCAACCCTCTGGACAAATACAATCTAGAAGGGTCCTATATGTGTTTCCAAAGGACCTCAGGGTTTTTAGGTTAATCACACTTGTGTTATGTACAGCTTCCCAAACAAAAACAGATCTTTTTCCAGTAACCTCCATGTACTGGCCAGATCAGCTGGAGCAATGGCTGGAGATGCCAGAGGGCTCACCTGGGACAGCAGAACCGGCCCCTGTACAATTGCTCACTTAAAAATGAGAGAAAATAAAACGGTTTTCTAGATGAGGCAGGTATTGAAGGCATAGACATTAGACCTGCAGCAGCGGGGAGAGCAGGCTGCGAAACGATCCCAGGACCACGCGAACACGTCAGGATCACAACAAGCTGTTACTGGAATAGTGGATGCTGTGCCACACAGTACTTGCAGATGGCAGCAGGTGACAAGTTTTCCAGGACCAGCTCCTACACTGACCCTGTTCCTGTCAGCTGTAAACTCCCGCATTTCTTCCCGACTCGGCCCCACCCTTCGCAAGTCCGGATCCCAACTCACACTCTCCGTTACAAAGTCACGATGTTTCACTGCCAAAGCAGTGAAACCGCACCAGGGGAGAAAGCTCGGTCTTGGGGAAAGACCGGGGGTTTTTGGCTTAGGGTTATTTTGTAGCAAGTTTTGTTTTTCTCAGTACTATCCTTTGTTTCATACTCGCATGAAGGAGGATGTTTGCCCTAAATAGCATGAGCCTTAGAGAAGGGAAGTGAGCCAAACACTAAATATATACAATTAGGGAAATTGTTGGTCATCTCTGCTTGAAGATAGGAGCTGCTAATATGGTGGTTTAAAATAAATACAGTGTTAATGATACTTTTGTAACAGCCCTACCAAGAGACAAGTATCCGATTGTTACCCTGGTTTTTCTGAGTTTCTTTATTAGCCTTTTGATTTTCATAAATGGAGTCAGAGCTTTAAGTTACTGTAGAATATTAGAGCAGCTTTTCTACCTTTCCCACAGAAGTAATATAAACAAATCCTTTGTTTTTCATTCTCTGTCCTTTGTTTGCATATTTCTAACCTGAAAACAATTGTAACTGACAATTCGTCTGGCCGCTGAGGCTGAGGGGTGGAAACCCCAAAAAGCCAATCTTCTGCTAGACCCACAAATGTATAAAAGTAAAAGAATAAACAAAGGGGTCTCTTCCTCTCTCAGTTTTCGGCTGTGAGCTGAGATCAGAAAGACCTCTGCCTTGCGAAATCTCGTCTGCGTGTGACTGCTTTGTGTGTCTCCGTGACATCTGATGATCACTTTATTTACATACCGTTTTCTGCCTCACAGATGTAGAAAGAAAAGCCTGAAAACCAAACACTGAGAATTTATTACGGGGGGGGGGGGGGGGTGGGGTGGGGAGGAATCAAGCACCAAATAGAAACATACAAATTGAAAGGAATGAAAAGGAGGTGTCTTTACAAACAAACCGTGGGCCTGATGGTAGATAAGGCCAGATACAGAGAGATGAAAGAAGCAAAGGGGGCAACCATAAATTCCATAGGAATCCCACTAATTTACACAGACTGTTACTCCCTCGAGGCAGTGCTAAATCTCTGGATTTAGAGAAAAAGAACAGAGACACAAGGAGAAAGAAAAACAGGGAGGGATGTACATTAGAAGAGGGTATTAGGCATTTTGGGAAGTCTGTACCTCTCAAGTACCTCAGCCAATGGGGAAAGAGAAAGGGAAA
The DNA here is from genome assembly GCF_015227805.2 of Hirundo rustica. Classification (NCBI taxonomy): domain Eukaryota; kingdom Metazoa; phylum Chordata; class Aves; order Passeriformes; family Hirundinidae; genus Hirundo; species Hirundo rustica. The sequence goes on along the minus strand of NC_053488.1, from coordinate 82,830,252 downwards.
TGTGGCTGGGAAATTAGGATAAAAAGGAGGCTGCGTCCTCTGAAAATTTTGAGAGACCCCAGGGGAAATGGCCCATGGCCCCTCCCTTTATTCGAATGTCTTGGGTTGCAATATGTAACCAAAAATTTGTATTCTATTTTCCACCTGTTGAAACTGGTTGGTGAGGTGTTTCTTTATCTCTTGTATAACCCATTCCTCATAACTCACAGGGGGAGGGGGCGGGTGTCTTCTGTTGATGGGCCAGCAGTTAAAACCAGGTGGAGCAATGTTCCTCTACCTCTTCCAAGGCCCATCCTCCCTCCTGGGGATATCTTCTCTTAATGGGCCATTAAGGCTCACCATGACTGATAAAATTACATCACCCCATTGTGAGATGCTCCACCCAGGGGAAGGAGCCAAGCATTCCTCCCTGGATAAAAACTGAGAGTCAGAAACACCAGGCTAGCCTGTTTTCCACTAGATTTCCTGGAGTAAGACTGAATCCTTCTTGCCGCCACTGGACCCTTTCTACAGGATCATCTCTACTCCAGGACCTACTCTAGAACCACATCTTTTACTCCAGGAGGATTTATTTGGACTGTGCCCAACACCCTGACCAAGAGGGTGCCAAGTGGTGTTCTGACTCTGACAGTGTTTCTAGGACTTTTTTTTTTTTTTTTTTTTTTTTTTTTTTTTTTTTTTTTTTTTTTCCCCTACTACTACATTTGTATTTTTAATATTCCTAGTACAGAACTGTTTTTCCTATTCCCATATCTTTGCCTGAAAGCCCTTAATTGCAAAATTATAATAATTTGGAGGGAAGCGGTTTACATTCTCCATTCCAAGGGAAGCTTCTAGCTTTCCCTTGCAGACACCAGACCTTGGATATCTTTCCAAACCAAGACATCGAATAAAGTTACAGGACTCCTCTGTCTCCTTTTCAGACATAAACCTCTAGTGTTTGTGGATTAATTTTTTTGATAAAATTAATTTTAAACATGCCAGCTTTCATCTTGTCAGTAAGATTTTTGGTTTGGGTTGGATAATACTGTTACCATAGCCAGCAGAATTCCCTCTATAGAGCTGTGTGATATTATTGATTGATCTTCACTCATGTGACTCCAGATGAAGTCAGCCACACTGAGTAGCATTCAGACAGCAAAAGACAAATTGGGTTCAGATAGTGCAGGAGTGTCCTGGGCTGAGGTTGCCTTTAGGTGATGTTACAGCCCCACATGGGCTGTGAAGGTGCTGGTTCTCACTTTTCCATGGCACAGATGACTGTCACAACGGCGTGTAAGCTGCTGACTCCTCACTTGGGAGCTGCTGAGTGGGCAGTGGGGTGTGTGCCAGAGCTGCCTGCAGTGCGGGCAGCATTGCTGGGCAGCTGGCCCTCCCTGTGGGCACAAAAGCTCTCCCTTCCCTTCTAGAGGCATGGCATGGAAGTCAATACACCGGGGTGGGAACAAATAGAGCGGTCTGTTCCTGTCAGCAGTCTGGGGGAAGTGAGAAGTGCTCCTTCAGGTTAGCTCTCCTCATCAGCCACACTGGCTTGCTCCACTCCTCACACTCGCCAGTCATGGACAGAAACATGGACAAGAACACGGCTGCACATGTTGCTTTTGGCTTTTTCTGCCTCCAGCTGCACATCACGCCAGACCAAGGCTGTCTTTTAGCAAACTAGGACACAGGGGAAGTGCAGAGAAGTTGAAAAAAATAAATCCTCCACGCCCAGTGGTGCCACGGAAACATGCAGTGGCCAAAGCTGCCGCTGTAAAGTGCTCCTGGGTAAGGAGGACATGTGACTAAAGCACAGGGACAATAAGTGACAGCTGCTGCGTGTCCTCTCTGCAATCAGAGTGGAGACATGCTCACTGCCAGCTCAGGCAGCAGTGATGCAATCCCTGCGAAGCTGGGTCATGAATGTTTTTTAGGACACAAAATGATAGAGAGATGAAAAGAAAAAGCACAGGCTACCCAGGGCTCTTCAAAATAATCAAACAAGTCAGAGACACACTGTCACTCATAGAGACTCCTGTGAGGAGTCCAGGACTGTCACCATATGGTCATTGCTCAATCAGACACTGACATGCTGCTAATACACAATGAGCAAGAGGCTGAAACCCTGCTAGGACAGAAAGAACAGGGATATGTTCCTCTTGCAGAGCCAGGGTGAAAACAACAAAAAATATCCACTGGGAAACTCACCTCCCCTGCTCCCTGTCTGACTGTGGGAAAGACAAATGTCATCTCCTGCAGGGTCTGCCTCACCCTCTCCTCCTGCTCTGCAGGGAGCATGCTATTTGCAAAGCAAAGGCAGCACAAAGGCAGACTCTGGATTTGGACAGGCAGGAATTTCTCCCATCTGCCTTTGCAGAACCTGCCTTAGCTCTGGTCAGCAGCACACGCTGCTAATCTGATCCCTGAGCCCCCTCCATCCCTGCCCAGGCAGGCAGCAGCTCAGCAGGGCAGGCTGCAGGGCCCTCTGCAGCTCCGCGAGCAAGGCTGGAGGGATCTCACTGCCAGAGCCTGGGAAAACCACCAGAGAGGGGGATTGCAGCTGCTCTCCTGAGGGAGATGAGCAGAGGCAGGAGGCAGAGTGCCCGCAGGGTGCTGCTCCTAGGCTGCCAGAAACCATCTCCAGTTCTCAAGAGGTATGCAACACTACCCTGGAAGAGTTAAGGAAACCTAAAATACTACTCTTTACACACAATATTTGAGTTACTGTCATTTTTTAGAGAAGTTTTTACAAAGTGCTTACCATTTGTCTTTTGTTTTCTATCAAGTTTGATCCGATTATTCCAAGAAACGACCCAAAACCAAGCTGAAAAACAATGTAGTGTTAGCATTTAGATCAGGATGATACCCACCATATTTTATAAACAGATAGAACAAAACTAAATCCAGAAGCAGCAAAAGAACATTCTGGTGATGTGTGAGCACTCTTCCCTCAGCAAGAAATCAGTGGAGTCTCTCACTAGCAGGAACTACCAGGTGTATCCCACACATGACACTAAAAGTGTGTGTAGAAAACAAAAGGATGAGTTCTGAATTCCATCCCCCCCCAGTGATGCTGAGAAATGGCTGGTGGATGAGGATATGCATTGCTGCCTTGGAACAACCCTAAAAACACTCAGGAGCCTGCAGATGCAAACCTAGCAGGACCAATGCACTAAAACCTCCAGGACCAGGTTTCTGTGACCTCCCTGAGCATGTGAGCAACCACCTCTGTTTTCAGCTCAGAGAGCTCCTCAGTGTGAAATCTGAAATAAGGGAGATTTACACTTTGGAAGATTGAGCAGTTTTCTGACTTCTCTTACTCCTCCCTCATTTCCAGGGGTTATCAACCAGGGTGTTCTACCAGAAGAGCTCACACTGGTCCAACAGAACAAGCTACTGCTGCAAAAGCATCTTTTCTTGCCGCTGTAACTGACAACACCTATTTCAGCTCAGTGAAGTCAGCCAGGAGAGCAATTTCCCACCTCCTTTCTCCATAGCCTTGAGCTATACTAAGGAGAAGTTTCTAGGACAGAGCACACCTCAGCCAGGGAACTCAGAAACAAGGACTTCAAGCAGGAACCATGGATTAAGAAGGGAGATGCAAAAACAGTCTTGTGTCACATTGAGAAAGGTCTTTGGTTAGTGTAGAGCCTATCCAACCCCACTTCCATGGGTTGCCAAAATGAAAAACACTGGATAAGTCCTACAGCTGGATCTGTCGTATGAAGGAGGTGCAAATCCAGACAACAGACCAGGGGCCAGTGAAGATCCATGTGAGAATGCCCAATAATTGGCCAACTCCCCAGGAAGAAAAACAAGGCATGTAGTGATTCAAAAATGAGTCAGCCAACCTGGAACTGTTACTTTGAGATCCAGGAACAGAAAACAAACGTTTAATGGATCCAATACTAACGGGCAGAGGCATGTGCAGAGATTAGCAGACACAAACGTGATGCAAACTTGGGCTTCAATCTTCCCTTGCCCTGCTTTGGTGCAATGCTGCATGCAGGGAGGGCAGGTGGCTCAAACTGCAGGGATTAAAGTAGAGCAGCTGTTGAGGCTGCTGCTTCCCCACTGCCTGGGTTGCAGTCCGAACTCGTGCAGACCACTGTCCCCACATCAGGGACAAACTGCCATGGTGGGAAGCCCAGCAAGGAAGCCAGGGCCTGCTTACCACTGGGGTAAGCAAACAGGCAGGGCAGAGACCTGGGGCACTGCTGAACTGTCCCACACTGACCTGCCAGTGCTTCTGGGCTTATTATTGAGCTTAGGCCAACAACACCCCCACCTTCCTAAAGTAACAGGAGATCTATAGTTCAACTCCAAGCAAAAAAATTTGGGAGATACAGGCATTAACTGTAATCCAGGTGTAATTTTCAGTCTGCTGATACTCAGCAGAAGAAACTTGTGTGGCAACACACACCAAAGGCAAATGCTCAAGAAAAATGTTTTGTGTCCTCTGAGCTTTAAGAGAAATATCCACATGGTGATTTAGAGCAGCCTCAAACCAAAAGCTGAAATGCTTTAGATAATTTAAGATAATTTGAAAAGAAGAAATTAGACCAAGTCTGTACACCTAGCAAGTGAAGACAAAATAAACTGGCGGATTCTCATTAACAGGAATTCTCATTGCACTAATGGAAAAACTACTCATTCTTCTATGGATGGGACAGAGATATTAGTGATGGTCCTCAGTTACATCATTTATTTGCTGGTGGATGTGCTTCCTGGGATGTCTGTCTGAAAGGAGGACAGGACACAAAGTGAAAGTGTTTTTCCCCAAGCCAACATCCTTGGCAAGGAGCCATTACAGAAGAGGTTTGCTCGTGCAAGCCTAGGAAAGGTCAGCCATTTACACTGATTGTGGCAGCTGTTCTAACTTGGAGACAACACACGTTATCTCACAGTCTCACTTCCACAGGGCTCCCTGTCTTTGGCACCTGAGCATTACTCTTGTCTGCTGAACATCACTGTTGTACTCTGGGCTTCCCTATCCCAGGTCTGTCATCCAGCCACAGGTGAGGACATTTCCCACAGAGACACAGCTAAGGTATTCACTGATGTAGTTGTGAAGGTGTGGGTAGTCACGGAGGAGGGTGAAGGCACCCTGGCTACGGGATATCACTGAACCCTCTGCTTCAGCTTCTCCAGTTGTATCAATGAGGGACTGAGCTGCTAGGGAAAAAAAAAAACAAAAACAACTTCAAACCCTCAAAAAAACCAACCAAACAAAATCCTACTGATGTGTGGAAGGTCTCCAGTGCCCGGTTCTGTCCTTCCTTGGAAGCAGAGGCCTGGGAAGATAATCCCTTGCATGGAAGTAAACATCTTGGCATATACTTCCTACTCACACAAGAGGTGCTTGCCCAAGAAACACAAGTTGAAGGAGGAAAGAAGGGTGGTTTAGGCATGGCAACAATGAGACATCTGATGTCTGGGTTCAAGAAGAATTTGGACAACACCCTCAAGCACGTGGTGTGATTCTTGGGGTTGTCCTGGAGTTGGACTTGATGATTCTGATGGGTGTCTTCCAACTCAGAATAGCCTATAACTTTACGATTCTGTGTTCTGTGAGATGATTCCAGCCGCGGAATTGCTCCACACACAGAGAAGTTACCCAACATACAAAGAGACTTCTGGCTCTATCTGCTTGAGGACAACTCAACGAATATCCACTCACTGTAGCCAGCCCTTTTTCCACAGAAAAGGGAGAAATCCCAGCTTGTTATGAAACATCAGCTATTTTAAGCACCTTCTGAAACATCCAGCAGCACACTGAAATGTTTTCCTGTGCAGCGAGACAGGTGAGGTCACCACACATTTCCACAGAGCAGATTAATGAACCTACATAGGGAATTTGGTGACAAAAACAAATTGCCAGGGTGCCTCTGAATAAAGTAACTCAACGCCCTTACCAAGTCCAGGAATTTATTAATTCCTTGAGTAGACTAAACCTTAAAAAAGCGTGAGTGATGCTGATGTTCCCAGACCATAAATAGCTCGGGAGATGTCAAGGGGACGTGAACAGCAGACACTGCCCATTTGCATCAGTCTGCAGGACCGGCTCTGAAGCACGAGGTTCGACTCAGGCTGGCACAGTGCAGAATAAGTGTGAGAATCTGGAGCCAGTCTGTCACCTTTCTCAACATCTTCCTTCTGTGCTTCTCTTTAAAAAAGATCCGGCCTAAATGCAGGAGATACTGGGACAAGCTAGAAAACCTGAAACAAAAGAGGCCCAACATAATCTGTAACAATGTTCCACACTGTAATGGCTGTAAAGGGGGTTTCTTCAGCTGGAGAAGAACTCGGGCTTGGAAAAGTATAGAGCTCCCTGAGATTAGCAGTGCATGGCAAATAAATCAAACAGCAATAAGACAAGAACAAGCCTCCACCTGGTTGTCTGGAATGGTTTCAAGCCTCCAAATTCAAAGCTCCAAATCAAACGTGCAGCATCCTACAGCTGTTACACCAGGAGCCTCTAGCTGGGGCTACTGGCTGCATTTAATCTCCTGAGACACCTAATTTGATTGCAGTTCCGTGCTTCTTTTCCAGCATGTCTTAGACATGCACAGGAACAGAGCAGGCCCTGCTCTCCAGCTCGTGTTAGACCTCAGCTCGTGCCAGGAGGGTTGTGACATACCTGCCCTTCATGCCTCTGTAAGAGAGTATACATCTAATGGCAGGAGGGCTGGACACCAGTGGTCTTCTCTAAATTAAGCCATTTGAAGCTACAAGATTGTTCTTTCCAATTTTCATCTAACAAAAAAGAAGAAATGGATGTGCTCGTGGCTTTGATGTACGTGCTCCCCTGGCAGGCTGCCACAGCTCCTCATCCAGGGACTCCAATTTGTTAAACACTTCTGCGAGTAAACTTTATGACCACAAGTTCATGTTACCAGTATTTCAAGACCTGGTCTCTGAACTGCTTTTGGCAGTAAGATCCTTCTTTGCCTTACTTCTGCCTGGGCTTAGTGTGATCTACATAAACAAAAAAGTTCTAAAGTTGCTTTGACTGACATAACAAAAAATCTATTTATCTGTCTCACCACTAGCTCAAAAGCAGGCTGTTACCTAAGCTCAGAGGAAGCTGCCACTTGGATGGGATTTTTGCATGGGAATGTGCAGCAGGTGCAAAATAATAATAAAACAAATAAATTAAATGGCAATGAAGTAACTGAGCAAAATATTGAGGACAAGATGACCCTTTATAACTTTTTCAGCATTACAAGGGACTTTGTAGGCAATAAGTTTTCTAGACCTACCTAGGAGTTCTATACTTACAATAACACCTGGGTAATAACCTCCAACAGTCACATTTTGGGTTCTTGTTGTAGCAGCTAGGCCCACCGTTAGAATTAACACTGACACAATGAGGAGAGTCACAGTTACGTAGAGGGAATTTCTTTTTCTTCTATTGAACGACCCTAAAAACACACATACACAACAGAATTTGCTGATTCCATGTGGGGAGAGTCACAGCACCACAAATTTCTCCTCCCACTGCCAACCACACCACCGCGAATTTCCCTTTTTCTGACTTGAGAATGTTTTTGGGTTTGGCTGTCACTTTTCACCTTCACTAACATTGCTCTGATGCAGATGAAGAGAGCCTTAAGAACTGCAACTCTGCAAAGCTCATTTAGATACATTGGAGTCTCCCAGCTCCTCTAGCCTGGGGCAACTGAGCGAATGAGAAATATTCACATTACACATTTATATACTTTCTGATCTGTCTACTGACGTCAAGCCAAATAACCCCACTGCATGCTGCTTGTTTTGAGAGGGGAAATTTGACTGTAATCATAAGGCATCCACAGTTTTCCATGCAAATGAGACATCACCAGTAACAGACACTTCTCCACTTTCAGCAAGGACCAGGTATTTTTAGATGCTTGAGTAATGAATTTGTGGATTAGTAAAACTCATCTACAGCTGCCAGATGATGAAGGATTTTTTTTTTTTTCTTTCTTTTCTGTATTTATAGATCTTCCAAATGAGCATAAACATAAAAGAGTGATTCCACCAGCCAAGAGCAAAGCTGGCTGCAACACTATGCTCAGCAACATCTTTAGGGGCCTGTTTGGTCTGCATGTGCTTTGCCATCTTTGTGTCACTTTGTGGAACAATCCTGATCATAATTCACATATTATGTAGATACAAGCCAGCACCTGCAAGAATGGCTGGCAGGGTAATGGACTGTAGGGGCCCCTGCCTCATTCCCTTTGGGCTGCTGGGGCCACCCTGAATCCCGTTCCCACAGCCTGGGGCTCTCCAACAGGCCCTGGGAGCAGGTAGGGATATTCCCATCTCAGAGGCTCCCAGCACTTCTCTGGGTGTTTCAGAGAAGGGCAGGAACGTGTCCCAAGGGCAAGAAGCAGCTTTCACCATCGCTGAGTGTATTCCCTAAAGCAAACCACCTTGGGAATTCCCTGGCAGCGTGTGCACAGCAAGAAAAAACACCTGCAGAAAGACCCTGATTGTTACCCTGGTTTTTCTGAGTTTTTTATTAGCCTTTTGATTTTCATAAATGGAGTCAGATCTTTTAGTTACTGTAGAATATTAGAGCAGTTCTTCTACCTTTCCCACAGAAGTAATATAAACAAATCCTTTGTTTTTCATTCTTTGTCCTTTGTTTGCATATTTCTAACCTGAAAACAATTGTAACTGACAATTCGTCTGGCCACTGAGGCTGAGGGGTGGAAACCCCAAAAAGCCAATCTTCTGCTAGACCCACAAATGTATAAAAGTAAAAGAATAAACAAAGGGGGCTCTTCTCTCCGCTCTTTCAGCTGAGAGCTGGATCAGAGGAACCTCTGCGAAAATCTCTTGTCTGCGTGTGATTGCTTTGTGTGTCTCGGTGACACCTGATGGAAGACCTGGTGAAGCCAAGCACAACCTCCTTGTCCAAATCCTCCAGAAAGAGGAGCACACCAGGCCCTGCTGGGCAGCTTTTTGTCTCGAAGCCCCTTCTGTAGGGTCTGTATATTTATGCCCAGCAGACAAAGGGATCCGTTCACCCCAACAGCTACACGGATGCAGCCGTACCAACCCACACACGCGCTACAGATGAACTCCCCCCTTCCACATGGACAGCTCTCCACAGGAAAATGCACAGCAGCTCCTCACTGCTCCTCCACGCTGCTCCAGCCTGACCCAGGGGCTGTGCTGAGGGCAGGAGGGCTCCCTCTCCATGCTCCGAGCTGGCACAGCTGCCACGGGCATGGGGCTGGATCATTTCACCCGCAGAGACCAGATGAGCTTGAAATCACAGAAAGGGGCTAAACTTGTGGCTTAAAAGCCCAACAGAAGGAGAGCACAAAATCACAGAAGTATAAGGTTGGAAAAGACCACTGGAGGTCATCTAGTCCAACCTGCCTGCCCAACATGAAAGGCAAGAGAGATTTATTTAAAAAAACACCATCCTTTCTGACTGACCTGCTGTCTCTAGAAGGAAAGCTCTCCACCCACAAACCTTCTGCTCATGTTCCAGAGCACAGGTCTGACTGCACCACTGGGACTGCATCACTGGTCCTAAGAGCAAGGAGCCTGACAACTGGTTAGTCCTTTGCTGGAATAAATAGCTAAATAGTTGCTAATTTAAAACAAACAAACAAACAAACAAACCGTTAAATAACTGCTAGAGAACCCCAAAATTCAGGCTGGATATTTTATCAATGATGCTTAGTCTTTCAAGCCATGTTTTACAGGCTGGAGATAAAGGTATGTGACTGTTTGCTGTAGGTCATATTTGGGGTTGTTCTCCTAAATCTGCCAAATAAGTTAATAATATAAAATCTGGTCTTCTAAATAATTCAAAAATCATTAAGAGATTAAGCCATTCTGTATGTTTTTCTTCACAAATACTGTCATTGTGCCACACTTCAGTTTCAATGTAACAATTTAAATGCATGTGTCCTATCAGCGTCTTAAAAAATCCATAGCAGTGGGACAAAAACTGGAGAAAATTTGTTGTTTCTTACACAGATCAGTTCTGAAAGGAGAGAAAGGATGAATCCATCTTGCTTCCACGGAATTACCAAACTTCTGATTACTGCTACGGTTTGGCTGGCAAAGGAGCAGAGGGTAAATAAGCCCAGCCCCGTGTTCCTTACACAGCTCTCAGTGTGCAAGGTCAGGCTGTGGGGGTGCAGATGTTCGCGGGGCATGGCGGGGTGGGTGCTATGGGCACACGAGCACACAGCACTTCCACACCCAAACCATGCTCCTGCACTGCCATCACATGCTGCTGCAAAAAGTTACCACGAAAACCACTCTAAAGGAAGCGCCTTGAAACACCATTTATAGATGCTGTATCTGTTTCAGCACCATCATGTTTTTCATTCTGAATTTCTGTGTTGTTTCCCAGCTTAGGACTGGCACACACCAACGTTCAGTAGAGAAGAGAAACATAAGGTTTCAACTGGAAATTTACTCAAAGCTTTTCAATATTCCCCACAAGATTTAAAAAAAAAAATTAAAAAGCTTTTTTTGTTCAAGTTCTGACAAAACCAGTCATAATCTTCTAACTTGATACTGAAGAGTGATGTGAAACTGAGGAGATAATGTGACTACCTCCACTTCAGCTCTGTATTGGGATATTAATTATATTTTTTCTTCTCCAAAAGCACCTTGCTATGAGTAGAAAAAGTGTTTTTTTATTTCTGTAAGGATGCCTGCAGCTGCTTCAGCATACATGGACTCACAGCCAGTATCTCTTGAATAGCTGCTGAAGGGCTGCTCTGACAAAATCCTCTCCCTCAACATTAATTTCTGCTGAAGAATTCCCCATCACATAATTTCCCTCGGTGCCCCTGAACTTGGTATATTTCTATGCACAGAAGCTGGGCTAGGGCAGACTTGCTATCTCTGCTTTTAAGAGACATCAATAGCCATTTCTCTGTGATTTATCCCGAACAGATACCCCAAAACTTGCAGTGCCTACCACAACATAAGTAGACGAGGTGATCCAAAACACTGTGCTTAACCCTGTTAGGGAGCTGTAAGGCAATTAATGCTATCCGTAGCCTGGCTACTGCTTTTGCTAAAATGGCCCTCCAAACGGGCACTGTTTTTAGAATGATCATTTTTCTTTTAAGCATCAGAAATATCCTCTTGTTATATTTGCCCTATAAGCCACTCTAAAGACAAGGCTGTAGTAGGTTTTTCCAGATTACTTTAAAAGTTTGCAATAATGCATATCTTTGAACTGCCCTTGATGCACTTTTTTTTTTTTCTTTTTTTTTTCTTTCTTTCTTTTTCTTTTTCTTTTTTTCCCCCCACGATTATTAGAAGAAAACGGACAAGATGGCACAGAAGCACGACCGACTTCTCCATTTTGTTCTTCGGGGGAAAAGCCAGAAGCGAAGAATAGGCACAGAGCAGCTCACGGAAGAAGCCATCTCTACTTGTAGCCCGGGAGAACCGGGGGCAGCTGGCACGGAGTCCCCCTCTTCCCAGCCCCTCTCCTTTGGTCCCACCTTTCTGCTAAAATCGCGTCGCGGTGCGGTCACGGCTCCGAGTGCGGGCCCGGCAGCGCACGGGCGGGGGCTGCGGGCTCCTGCCCGCCTGGGCCGGTGGAAGGGAGGGGAAATCGCCATAAGCTACGAGGGGTCCCCGACAGCCCTGGGGGTGCGGCAGGGCAGCGGCCGCGCTCCGCCCCGCAACAGAGGACGCTGCCGCTGCTGCGGAGCCGCGGCCGCCTCCGCCCGGGATGACCGGTCAAGGGGGTCCCGCCGCACGGCCCCGGGGCTGCGGGGACACGCGGCCGAACCCGCGCTCGGCCGGCGGCGGGGAACGGCGGGGAACGGCGGGGGCGGCCCGGCCGCCGCAGCCCCGCCGGGATCCCCGGGGACCCGACGCCCCGCACGGCCCCGCGGCCAGCCCCGGCGGGATCCCCCCGGAGCGGCACTCACCCACGGAGTCGGGCAGGGCCACGCCGGCCGGGCGCTGCTGAGTCAGGGACTGCCGCATGCTGCCGCCGCTCCCGCCGGGCCACGGCGGCGGCTCAGCCCCGGCACCGGCACCGGCACCGGCACCGGCACCGCCGCGCCTGCGCCTCGCTCCGCTCCGCCCGCGGCTGCCCCGGCTGCCCGCGATGCGCGGCTGTGTCCAAAGCGGCCGCTTGGAGCCGGGGACACCTCGCTGGAAAGAGCGCAGAGGCCTTTCCCCAAGGGGGCTTGGGGAGGGAGGGACGGAGCTCCCGCCCCTTCTCCGGAGGGACAGAGCTCCCGTCCCGCCTCTGGGAGATCTCAGAGCACTCGCCAGCAGCTCGGCCAGAGGGGCTCCCCACCTCTGCCCCCACCTTCCTCCATCCCTTTGCCTTCAGCGGCTCCCACCCTCCTCCAGTCCAGTTGCCTCAGGACATTCCGTTCTTCGCCAAAATCTCCCTGGCACCTCTCTGTTGCCCCGTTCTCCCCATGTCCCTCCTCCCTGAGGTGCAGGTGACAGCCCCGAGCAGCCACCCCGACACGGCCACCGGCCCGGTGTTTCATTTCTCGGCGCTCTGAGATCTCCGCTCCGGTGGCAATGCCTGTTGCTGCCTGTGCCCTGTTCCATGGAGACGGCAATCATCTGCAATCTCCGTGTCCATGACCAAGGAGCAAAACCAGGCCCTTAGCCTCCGTTGTCCATATCCTATCTGCAAAATGGGGATAAAAGCATCTTCCCAGCAGGCTTCATAATTTCTTGTAAATTGCTCTAATGTCCTGGGCTGAGAACTGCTAAGTACAAATCTTGTAATTATTTCAAGCATATTTCATCAAGTCAAAAGAAACGAATCCTATCTCTGCTTTAAAAAACCCACACTTTTACTGGATAAGAGCCTAATGACCAGCTTCTCCCAGGAGAAAAGGGAAAGTGCACACTGACTGTGATACGAGAGGCAAATGCCCAGATCAATTAATGGCAAAGAACACATCATCTCCAGAGGAAGGTTATTTACCTCGGGCGAAATAGAGGAGCCCCGAACTCACTGGCTGAGGGAGAGGGGCTGGCACTGGTCCCCTCCTGCTCAGATGCCCTGTGCTCGTGATGGAGGAGACAGGTCCCATCTCCCTCCTCCGTTCTGTGCAACAGCTCCGGGGAGCTGTTGGTGCCCTACGATTGCCCGTGCCATGTTAAATCCCTGCATCCCATTCCCGAGCTTCGGGCGGACAACCCTTGCCCCAACGGCGCCGGCCTGGCCAGGAGATCCAGCTGTGGGCACAGCTGTGGGCACAGCTGCCGGCGTGCCCTCCTGCCGGCGGGTTGGCTGCGGGCAGGCACCGGCACCGGTACCGAGAGGCGGGCGAGCGGCGCGGCAGCCCCGGCCAGCTCCGCGCAGCCCGGGGCAGCTGCCAGACCTCTTTGCTTCCCGCTGCGCCCATTTATTAACGCAGCCGGTGAGCGGCTTCCAGCCATGCTCAGGAGAGGAAAGGGAGAAATGGTGCTTTGCCGGCTGGGACGGCACCGTGCGGCCCTGCGGGAGCCTGGGACAGATGTCCCCGTGCCTTCGGGCAAAGTCCCAGCCCGGGGCAAGGCAGCCTTTCGGGGCTCTTGAGCCGGGCCTGGCTCTCTGGCGAAAGGAAGGGTCACCGGTGGCGCTGGAAACGGGCCAAGAGAATGAGCAGGTGGATCGTGCCGAGCTCAGGCTGGGACAGACGTGTGAAACGAGCCCCGCTGTTCCTCCAGAGCTGCGTGGACACAGCCGGGGACGGGCAGCCCCCGCACGCCGCCGCCGCACCGCTGGAGCTGCGCCAGCAGCAGGACTCCAGCACGCACCCCCGATGCCCCAAAGCATCATCTCGTGCCTGTAATTCGCTGACGGAGGAAAATTGACACTCCCCAGTCCCAATCTGCGGGGTGTCACGGCAAGGTGTGCCTCTGGATTTTGTCAGAGGCTGTGGGTAGCTCTTAAACCCGAGGCGAGGAAGCCGGTGCTGTGAACTCCTGGCTGTTGTCTCTGTTCGAGGGGATAAATATAGACCTGCCTGCCCTTCCCACTACCCCTTTCACCGCAAAAGACATTTCGCAACCATTAACCCCGGCCCCGCTGTGACTGACAGGCACACATTGACCGACACTTCTCGCCATGGGAAACCCGAGCGATTTGTTAATGTTTATTAACAGCCACACGGTCTCCTGGAGGAAGAGCTTGGCTTCCCCATGTAGGGCGTTGACTGGTAGTGATGGGAACTCAAATATGAGGCAGGATGCAGTGAGGGTGCTGCAAAGGGTACAAGATGCCAGAGGACTCAAGATAGGATTCTGCTGCATTGAGCTTACCCCCTTCAGGAAAGCAAGTTATTTTTTGATCCACTCCTGAACAGCAAGGCTCTGCAGGGTAGGGAGGGAAAGCAGCGTTGTTCCCCACAGTCTTGGCATTGCTGGTGTTTCAGGGGGTGCTGTAGGGCTGGGGAGCAGTGCTGGGCAGAGGGCTCTATCCGTGAGTCTCTGAGGGCCAGGACGACACTGGCACACGGGGGCCAGAGCTGCTGTGCTAACACTCACGTTTTTTTGTGTTTCCAACCCAAGAACACATGGACATGGACAGGAACAGCAGCACCAGCGGCATGGAGGGCCAGCTCAGGAGCCCCAGCCAGAAGGTGGTGAGTATTTTGTGGGGTGCTAGCCTCATTTCTCAAGGTGAGGTGGGAGCTGCTGCAAGGACCTGCTTTGTGGCTGATAAATTTATAACTTCTTTTCTTTAGGAAATGCTGCTTTGTCTCTTAGGCAAAGCACTTTGTAGTGGGTGAGGGGAGGGAAAGGGCAGTGGCAGGTCTGGGCAGTGGTGCTGGGTGGTGAGGGGGACTGGAAGGGACAGGAACACCTGGGCAGGGTGACCCTTCGCATACCTGGATTTCAGCAGGAGGAATCCAGCACTGAGAGCTGACCTGATCTGAGGTGAGAATGGGGGAGAGCTCCCCCAGGACACCCACAACAGTCAGCACAGAATGATTTTGCCAGAGATGAACCCCAGATTTGCTTCTCAAGCTGTCACAGCAGGCAGAGACTCAGGGCTGTCCAGTATCCCAACATATCTTGCTGGGCTCCGCTTTCTCCCTGCTCCAATGCATTCCTGTCGCAGCTCCTGCCACGCCTTCTGCCCCTTGTCCAGGTGCAAGGGACTGTTCCAAGACCTGGGCTGCAAAGATAAACTACTTGTGCTTCATTCCAGACCTGAACTAGCTCCATAGCTGAGAGACATCTGCCAGGAACCTGGTACTGGGATCATCCCATCCTGCCCAGCTGCCCCACAGAGATACATGGGGTGAGCCTGGGGCTTCCTCAGTCTCCCTGGGCTGTCATGGAGCCCTCGTGGCCTTTCCCAGCCAGTAGGACAGGACCCTTCACCAAGTGAAGGGTTACACAGCATAGAGCCAGGAGAGCTGGAAAGTTCCCTCCGTGCAAAACCTCCTTCAATTCCCAGGGAGAGGTCCCGTGATGGAGGAGGCTGTCCCCAAATCAGCCACAGCTCTCTAAGCATTGGTAGCAGCTTCTGAGCATGGGCTCTTGCTGCCTCCAGTAGAAGTTCGTATGAAATTCAAAGGGCCTCAGTGTGGAGTTCATCTGGGCAGTCCCCCCTACTCTGGCAGTCCGAAGAAATGTTTCCAAAACATCTGCAGGTAGCTCTTTTACTTAATGAGGAGAGTAGAAAGGAGAACTCCTCCTCTTCCCCCTCCTCATCCGTCACTTGTTCCCTTGCTAGGGTACAGCCCCTGCACCTCCTGTCCCACGTCCCCACTGGTGACTCGTGCTGGGGCTGCTGCTTCCCGGCTCCAAAATCCGCTGCTTTCATCAGCCCTGTACCCTGTGTACCCTGCACCTCAGGAGCTGGCTCAGGAAGGGCTCTGGCCTGGGCTGTGGGACCTGTGCCAAGCACCGCTTTGGCCGTACAGGCAGCTGTGGGCATTTTCTGGCAGCAGCACCTCTGACGCAGGAGCGCTCCCAGAAGAGCCCCACCGGGGCCTTGTTCAGAGCCCATCAGGGCAGTCAGTGGGAAGGGGATGATTTACAACCCCCTCTCTGCCCCGGCTCCCCAAGGGACACATTCCGCCTTTGGAGTCAGTACTCTCCCCCCATTCTCACTGTTTTGCAGTTTTTGTGTGTCTGAGCAGAGTTTAATTTCTCTCCCCCAGTTCTAAGGAGTTTCCAAGCAATGCTTTCACCAAGCTGTCCACCATGTCCCTGCTCACCCGGGGCTTGGAAATATCTTATCCGTGGGTCCTGGCTCCAACAGGTGCTCCCAGCCGGCAGGATTCCATGACCCTGAGTGCAAACATGCAGGGGCGATCCTGCGGTGCAGCTGCTCTGGATCCATGCCTGCAGCAGGCACAGCACCCTCAGGGAGCCGTGGCAGGTTCGGCCGAGTGTGGCTCTGACGCAGCCTGGAGCGGCTGAACCCCGCAGCAACAGCGTTTGCATTAAAATGCGGGGAGGTGATGAACACATCCAGATCACAGCATCGCCCTTCTCCCAGCGGTGCCTGGCCCAGCCCTGCCCCGAGTTGAAAGCAAGGTCAGCACCTTCTCCCACCAGCCTGCTTTTGGAAACATGCCCGGATTCAAGGGGAAAAAAGGACAGCTTCTGTGTCCCAAGTGACTCTTGCCCAGGCACAGGTACCGAGAGATTTGTGCTTCAGAGTTCTGGACAAACAAGTTTTCACCTCTTAGGCAAAATACAAACTCTTACAACCTGGGGACATGCTTTTCCCTGGAACTCAGTGTAATCAAAAAGTAACAACACATGAATTTCTTCAAAGAATGAACACTTGCTCACACGCCAAGAAAAACAAGCTGGTTGATCTCTTAAATACTGCTGCCTGCTATCATCTGTGGCAGCACAGGGAATGTGCATGTGAACTCAGAGATGTTGCAGAAGTGTGGGAACAGTCCCAGCATTCCAAGATCACAGGTTTTCTTCGGTCATGTTCATGCAGGTGGAAAAAAAAAGAGTTTCTGTAAATGCCAGCACAAGGAGACAGTACCCACTGTGACAGCAGTGACGTACATGTCATGGAAAAATGGATGCTGGGTTCTATGTGAGCTTAAGTTGGAACAGCCAAAACTGCCTCTCTTTAACTCAAGAGTGATGATGGGAAAATGGAAATTTGAAACATTTCCAGATATTAAATGCTTTTGCATTTATTTTTGGCCAATGAGAAGTTCAGCTTGCCTGTGGGGGTTGTGTTCTGCAACTCTTCCAGGAAAAAAAGCATGAGGAGAAGGTCCAGAATCCTGACAGAGAGAAGAACGAGCCTAAGGCAGACATGGGGAGCAAAACCTGGGCAGACCTGGCTGGGGAGATGAAGATATTCTTGTGGAACCCGGAGGAGAGAACATGCTTGGGGAGAACAGCCAAGAGCTGGGGTAGGTCCTTACTCAAGCCCCACTTTTGGGGATCGTTGCCTTTTCTGCTTCACAATGGATTCACTTGCCTAGAATTGTCCTTGATAGCTTGGAGTGACCAGGCCTGCCCATTTCTTTAGTGTTATTGTTTCTAACTAGTGCAATAAATATCTAGTGAGGAGGACAAGCAGAAAACCATGTGAAAGTTACGCTTGGTCTGGAGGTTAACATTGACGGAGAATATGAAAGCAAAGATTTCAGGCTGCCCAGACCGTGTCCCAGAAAGAAGTTTAGAGCCCGAGCAAGCATGGGAGCTGCAGGTCAGTCTGTTGCAGCTGCGCACCCCTGCTGCCACCAGCACTCCTGCCCCTGCCTGTGTAAGTCAGGACCCCCTGGGACAGTGGCTTTGGCATCATCAGGTTGGTGGGGGAAATGCCCGGACTGTGGGGCAGGTGTTTTGTGGAGGGTGCACACCATGGGGCAGAGCGGCCCTCCCTGCCTGAATGAGCCCTGCTCTAGACAGGGGAGGGAAGGGCTGGTCAGCACTGTCACCCCACGGCTTCCCAGGTAGTGACAGGGTGCCCACAGCAGGACCCACAGTGCTGTCAGAGCTGTTGTACTGGGATGTGCCAGCTCGGATGGTTCTGAGTGCCCTGTCTACTTTATCCACATCCATGTGGCCTTCAAAAATTATTGTTGAATCTGGAGGTGCCCCGGGTGGTTAAGAGCAGCCTATGGGGTGAGCACTGCTGCAGGCTTGGTCCAAAACCGAGGTGCCACAAACACACGTGGTGCCACCCAGCTCTGCAGCTCTGTTCTGCCGGCACACAGCCCCCTCGGCAGAGTGAAAATCCCAGCCTGACCCAGAGCCACCTGCACATCCACCAGTGTAAGGCTGTGAGCTACCAGGGGCTGCTGCTTGGTGTTTGCAGCCCTTGGCTGGCACTGGAACTGCACCACAAGCCCCACAGCCCTCCCATGTGCCTGCCAAGAGCTCTGGGTCTCCTGCAAAGCCTGCAGAGCCTCACTCACCATGGTGACAGCTGGGGGAAACTGAGGAAGCTGCCCACCAGCACCAGAGGAGTCTGAAAACCTGAAAGTATGAGTCTGGGACAGACCCTGGCAATCATGTCTGTGCACCCGTGCCCTTTGCTGGACACAGAGGCAGACCAGTTTTTTTGCTTCTTTGCTGGATGGGAAGGCACAGACCGAAGTGTGGGAGCAGTAGGGTGACAGTCTTTAGTGATGAAAGCTTGTTTTTCTGGAGGCTCTTCCAGGTCTGAAGAAGATCCCTGAAAGAGGATTTGCTCAGTTTGATGCTGATGTGACCCTGGCAGGCTACTGCTGGCAGTGCTAGCAGCACTGGGGTGGGTGCAGCATCCTCCTGTCACCTGGGATCACTGTGCTCTGCTCTATGACCCTGCTGCCCATGAACATATGTGCCCTTGGTGCACACACGTGTGCTCTCGTGTCTCTATATGGGGGCAGGAGAAGCTACTATGAAAATTAAAATTTATTTTGCAGTGAGGGCATCTGGAGGTGAGTGGAGCTGAACTTTCCCACTCTCATCTCATGGGCGTGGAGGAGGGAATTTGCCCAGCCTAGGGATGCTCCCCTGTGCTTGCTCTGGACTGGGGCCTCAGGGGACTTGGACTCACCAAATGCAGGGAGATGTCTGGCCACAAGGTCATCACTGGAGACCCCAGCCCCTGGAAAAGGCTGCACCCCCCTCTGCAGGTGACAACACTCCCTCCTGCACTGCAGGAAACATAAAAATGGGAGCAGTAGTGGGAAGAGGTCCCAACAAGCATCAATTTTGTGCTCCAGCAGCAGCTCCAGCTCTGTCGGGGTGGTGCAGAAGCATCACTATGCAGGGCTGGACATTGTCCCTTCTGTGCCACGCGAAGCAGTGATGGTCCCATCTGCCCCGGCTCAGCCCGCAGCAGGACACAGCCCCACAGTGGTTCCCAGCACGGTGGCCCTGGCAGAAGCACGGCAGGAGAGCACATCTGTGTTCCCAGGGCTCCCTCCAAGCTGCCGGGACGTTTCTCCTGGGAAATACTTGGGTTAGGGCTTCGCTTTGCTTTCTGAGCTGCTGGGTTTTATTCATAGGCTGTGGCCTCTTGAGACATCCTCAGCCATCAGCCTGGTCCAGAGGAAAAACAAACCCATTCCCTGAATGTCTGGGCTATGAAACAGTGGTGCTGCAGCCCTGAGTGATGCTGCTTGCTCAGTCCCAGCACCAGGGTCCCTCCCATGCAGGGGACAGGAATCGGGGCAGGACCATTGCCCCACAGTCCTATCAGGAGTTTGGCTGGAGCCACTGGGTACCTTTGCATGTTACCATGCCAGGAGAGGGTGGGAAGGGCAAGGGAGAATTTTGGGTCAGAGAGACCTGAGGCAGGTGGACACACACCCCTGGTCCTGACCCAGCCCTGGGAAGGGCCATGCCGCAAAAAGGATACGAAAGATGACAGTAGCTACCCCAGCCTGGGAGCAGCTGGCAGTCCTGCACCCAGAAACACCAGAGTCTGTGTGCAGGGCTGGGGGTGCAAGCTCCCACCTCCACCATGGATTCAGAGCTGCAGAGGACGCCGTGCTGAGCACGTCTGTGCATCCCTGTGGGACACATCCCATGGGATGTGCTCTGGTTGCCTTAACAGCGACATGCCTATCTCTTTTGCAGGCTTGATCTTACTGTTCTACTTCATTTTCTACACGTGTCTGGCGGGAATGTTTGCCTTTTGCCTGTATGTGATGCTGCTCACGCTGAGCCCCTACACGCCCAGGTTCCGGGACCGAGTGTCTCCGCCAGGTACGTACCCCAGCCAGCCCGGCCTTGGGCACCTCTGCCCATCAGTGTCCTACCAAAGTGGCATGGCTAGGACCTCAGGCAAAGCCCTCCTGGAGCTGTGCATGCCTACAGTCACCCAGCCCTCCCTAACACAGCGTGTTGTCACCTCAGGGCACTGGAAGAGCTGCAGGTTCTCTGCAGAGGATCAGACATCTTAAAAAGCCTCATGAGAAGCATTCACCCCCATGATACTAATTGTTATTCTAATCGCACTGTTCATTGCTATCATTATTCTCAAAGCAAAAGCCAAGTTTAGGCATTTCATAGGTGATGCTGATGCATTTCAGCTGCTGGCCCCTTATACTCATGCCTTCAAAATAAAATGCAATTCAAGGGTAGCTTTTATGTGTTATTATTTGGGGGAGTTCTGGCAAGAGAATGTTCAGAAAATTCTTTCCCTATGTCAGACACAGAATTTTCCCTGTGTTTTTGTGTTGGTGGGGAACAGAAGGCCCCTTGCCCTACTCCTTGTCTGGAACTGCCCCACACAGCTGGGAACACAGGGGACCGGCAGCCACTCTGTGCAAGCCTAAGCCCATCACTAACCCACAACACTACTGGGTTCTCCGTATCTCCCGTGTTTCCTGGCATATTTTGACGTGTATGGGGTGAAATGAAGGTGAGGGGTCAGTAGGTGGAGGAGAGAGTTGATTTGTGAGCTGGTGCTGCCTCTCTCGTGCTCGTGCCTGGTCCAAGCCCAGTTGCAATGCACCAGCCCCTGCAACACACAGCCCAAGCCCGTGGCTGGTCCACCCACTCACCCTTGCTTTATCAGGGTCTGTCTCCTTCTTCAGGAGTGATGATCAGACCATACTTGAATGGGTTCACCATTGCCTTCAATGTCTCCCAGCCCAACACATGGCAGCCCTACGTGGACAGCATGCACCACTTCCTAGCAGGTGAGCTCTTTGTCACCCTGGGAGTCATGGTGAGGTTGTTTTTATCCATGGATACATGCGTGCAGTGCGGGGGTCTTCTCCTGGGCACCTCACAAGCAGGAAAGGGAGGTTCACAAGGTCATGGGAGCCTCTGTGGGAGGGGGCTTTGCCTTTCCAGGTAAGACTTCTTAATGCCCTTGACACATGGATGTCCTCTAAGAGTTTGGGTCTGTGCAGGTCTTGGGGGATTTTAACAAGCCTCTTGGTCCCCACCAGCTTATGATGACAAAGTTCAGGAGGAGAAGAATATTGAGTGTGTCCCAGGACAGTACTTCATCCAAGGAGGAAATGACAGCGAGGAGAAGAAGGCCTGCCAGTTCAAGCGCTCGCTGCTGCAGAACTGCTCTGGCATCGAGGACCCAACGTTCGGCTACTCGAAAGGCCAGCCCTGCATCCTGCTGAAGATGAACCGGGTACAGAGAAAGCTGCTTGTATTAATTCCTTCCTTTGGGGCATCCCAGTGTGATGAAGACCACACAGGGACTGAAACTCCTTCACTTCTCGGGCACAGGGAAAAAGGGAACTAGGATCTCCAAAACTGGTGGCTGTATCTGCTAGAAAACATGAAAAAGCCCACTATAAAACGATTCCATTTGATTTGCTGAGGACTTAAGTGTTTGGAGGGTCTTCTGCTAGGCCCTTCTTCATGAATATCTGAGCTTTAATGCAACACCCCAGGCCCCAGATGCCTTACAATGCGAGTGTTCTTAGACTTTAATTTAATCGAAGTCTAATAGCACTGTGGTTCAATGCTCACTGCTGGGAAAATAAGCATGGGGTGGATGTGAACTGTGTGGGGGAGAGGCTGTGTTACTCCAGGGGGTCTGGACTCTCTCTGTGTTCTCTGCTCTGCCTCTGCTCTCAGGCAGCAATCTGGCAGTCAGCCAGTTGCACTATGTGAGGTGGCAGACCCTGCTGCAGGGACACACAGCTCCTGTCTTGAGCAATGTGTCTGGCACCCAGAAAGGTTTAAGCCCTGGAGAAGGGAGGCAGCACGTGCTTGGCACTGCATTTCATACAGCATGGATGTTTTCTGCTTTTGCAGATCATAGGCTACCGCCCTGGTGCTGGGGTCCCCGTGAGTGTGGACTGCAAAGTGCAGGTACTGCTTTCCTCCGTGCTCAGCAGCGTGGTGGGTACAAGGCCAGATGTCTTTTCCTGATGGACTTCAGCACAATTTGTCCTCATTTTAGCCCCCAAACCCCACAGTACCTGGTGCTGCCCATGTGTCTGGGAACAATTGGAGACCAGCCTGCTGAGAGTGAAAAAGATCACCAGTCCTGGTTCCCACGTTGCTCCTGCAGCCTCATAGGCACCACCATACTCAGCTGCTGGGGCAGCCTGTGGGCCGGGGTGCCAGGTCCCAGCTAGAGACTGGAGCTCGGTGGAAAGATGCAGGAACTGCTCATATCCATCTCCAGCTGCTCTGCAGCATCCTGAGTCCTGGGGGCACCCTGCAAGCCAACAGCAACGGGGTGAAGGAAGGGCTCCCACTGCCCAGGCAGCTGCTGGATCACACCCTTAGAGTGGAAAGGTGCAGCAGGGAATCAACGGGCAGCCAACTGTAACCCTGCCCATGCCTCCATAGCTCCACTCTTCCCTGGCTAGAAGCAGGGCAGTGACTGGGTTCACAGCAAACACAGCACAGCTGAGCTGAGGGATGGCAAGGGACATTTGCTCTGAGACAAGCTATGAAGAGAGCTGTATTTTGTGTCCCATGTCCTGTGTGTGTGCCTCTGTTTTTTTTTTTTCTGATCACAGAAAGGCAACGAGAGTCACCTCAGGTCGGTGGACTTCTACCCTGGGAACGGGACATTTGACCTCATGTATTATCCCTACTACGGCAAGTTCACCCATGTGAGTAAGAGTCTGGCATCTCTGTTATGCTTCCTTGAGAATGGGAGGGCAGGAGCTGCTGCACAGGGTCCAGATGTGCTATGAGGTTATTTTGGGCAGATGTGGGCAGGACAGAGGCCATGAGCATTGGGATTACAGCGCTCTGTTCCTGTGTCTGACAAAGTGTGTGCGCAACAGTGTGTGAATGTATAACTGTGTGTAAGAGTGTGTGTAACTGTGTGTGAGTGAATAAGAGTTGGTGTGAGTGGGTGTACGTGGTTTTTTGGACAGCAGAAAGCATTTGAGAATCTCATGGTCTGGAGTTATCCTGGGCAATGACCCCAAGAGGCAATGTGCAGTGATCCCATCTTGATAAGGCACAGATACAGAAAGGCTCAGCATGCTGAGGGACCCTGATGGACATCAGGCAGACACTCTCAGATGCCTGGAACCACAAACCATTTTAGGAATCATTTTACTGAACATTAAAGTCCTGCCTGCTTTTCTGCACCCTCAAAAATTGTACTTAAATATCCCTTCTTTCCAGGTCAACTACACCTCCCCACTGGTGGCTATGCACTTTACAGATGTGCAGAAGAATTACTTGGTTCCCATTCAGTGTCGTCTGAATGGGAAAGGAATTATCAACGACCTGAACAGTGACCGCTTCCTGGGCCGAATCATCTTCACACTCAGCATTGGGAAGTAGCCCCTGCCCACACCAAGCGCTTAGGTTAAGTCAATCAGAGGCTTTTTCCTTTTTGAAGCATCAAACCAGCACTTTTTTCTGCTAGGAAAAACAGGCACATGGAGATTATTGTTAATTTATTTTTGTTCATAGTTAGAAAACTAATGAGATACAATGGAGGGTAGATCTACATTTTTCATCTTCTGATATAAATCATTATTAGTGAAAATTAGAAGTTTTCCCCTGGGGAGAGAACCTGCAAAAGATTCCACTTTTGATTGAAAAATAATCTCTGGTATCCAAATGCTATTTTCATAAGGTCTTTTATGAGTGATCCCTGTGGAATGCATCTTTCCTTGCTTTAAATTTTATTTTTTAGCATAGTTTTATGTGCATGTCTCAGGCAAAAGCTAAAAAGGAGGTAGCACTATTCTTGTTAAAATAATAAACAGCAAAAGTTCTGGATTATGCCTGCAATAAGAGTTGAAAAGTGAAAATGGCAGCTCACAAAATGCCTTCTAGGACTTCCAGCCCCAGAAGCATCTTAGCTGCAGCATTTACACAGC
This sequence comes from Hirundo rustica, assembly GCF_015227805.2. Classification (NCBI taxonomy): domain Eukaryota; kingdom Metazoa; phylum Chordata; class Aves; order Passeriformes; family Hirundinidae; genus Hirundo; species Hirundo rustica. Next base: position 82,806,067 of record NC_053488.1, on the reverse strand, counting down.
TTGTTCAGCACACCCAAGGTGTTGAGCAAGGGCCACAGAAAATTGTTTGCTCTTGAACCCTTCCAGCTGTTCCTATCTAAAGTGGGAAGATTAATGCATTTCTCTCTCCTTCCTCCTCACTCCAGTACTTCTCTCCACCCCAGGAATCCTCACCCAGTCTCTTGGACAGGGATGAGTGAGAGGAGCTCTTCTCTCCTGTCACAGTTCATAGGTTGGCAGTGCCTCCTGATCAGGCAGAGAAGTGCCCTAAGCTTTCAGACCTCTTCTTCCCTATTCCAGAGAGGTCACAGCTATAATGCTGGAGCAAAATGCAGGGAAATGCTCAGTCCTTTCATGGTTAAGGGGTCAGAGTTGGGGGTGAGTGAAGGCATCAGTTTATCAACCCCAAAGGCTGATGAAACACAGAGTGCACTGCCTGAGCAGCCCGAGCCTCCCTCGGATGTGACAGGGACCAGCTGCACTCTGCGTCTTGGGAGGTATGAGAACACAGCAGGACAGGACACCTTGGGATAATGTACTACTTGGAAAGCACACTTACTAAAATTACTGACAGAACAGGGGCATTATGGTATGTTTGTCCTACATCCATAGCCAAGGAACTTTATCTGCTGTCATTTCCTGATCTATTAGTCTCCAAGAAGTGATTTTTTTGTATTTAAAATAAAGTGACTACAGTAAAATTAACTCTATGCTGGCATTCTTGAAACACTGGTGTTAAGAGATGCAGTTTGTGCTGCCAGTTAGGGACTGAATTTCCAAGCAGCAAGTAACAACATCCTGGAATTCTGAGCACTTGACAAACTTCTCCAGACCAAAGAGTTCAGGAGCCCAGTACAATAAGACTCGCTCTTCACCAAGCATCCCAACCAACCATCTGGCAAAAATTATTTAACAACTGTTAAATACCTGAACCAGATGTAGTTTAGGAACTAACTCTGCTCAGCTGTCATTATCCAGATGGCACTGATAGAACCAGGGCAACATACTCATTCTGCGTGCACAAATTATCTGCAAGGGCATCTTCTGACCAACAGAAACTGGAATCTGCCAAGGAGAATGCTGCTGGGGAAGTGGCTCTTCTTTTGACATCAGAAGTAAGTTACACCACAAGCATTTCTCTGTCTGCCAATTGCTTTAGCTCTTTTAAAGCATTTGAATTTATGGGGTCTTGAAAGAAAACCAAACTCATTGCGTTTCCTGCTATCAAACAGCTTTCACACTAGCAACAGGATAAAACTTTAATATCTACTCCCTATTGGAAAGATTCTGTTGGAAGAGGAGGTCCTTTAACAAATGCTGGACCCATGCTTTGACAGAATCAATACAAAAATCAATTGATTTGCATGTAAATCTGTGAAAACCTTAGAAGCAAAAGCTTCTGTTTCCCCACAAATACCAAGATCCAAGCACATTGACAATCCCATTGGAAAAGCTCTCAGAAATGGCATCCTTGTCTACTTAGACAGAAACAAAGCTTTATAAACATGATAATTGACTTTATTTTCCATATACATATTCTGCTGTCAGCATATTTGTACAGTCATTTTAAGATCTGGAAAATTGTAGACACCACTCTTCATGCTGCAACAACCTTAAAGTGCTGGATCAATTTTCTTTTACTTCTGTTGAAGCTCAAAATAATACTTTCTATGTATATACAAAAAAATATATATGTGTATGTGTTTGCACCTAGGAAATGACCACATTTCACTGAGATAGCCTAGCAAAAGTAGTATTAAATACTTCCATCTGCAACCTCAGCATGAAAACATAGCTGTAATCCATCTGCTGGCAGCAGAGAAGCACCACACTCACAAGTGGGTGTACTCATAAAATGCCACCTGAAATAATTCCATTTAACACTGGCAGGGAAATCAAGTATTGCGAGAGCAAAGGTACAATACAAGAGACCAAGACAACCAAACCTAAAGCACATAGTCCACCCCAGCAGCATTTAATTACATTCCTAAAATAAAATAAAAGACTACTTGGTCCAAGAGCCCGTTTGTACTACAGAATCCTTTTTGTCAGAATCATGTGGAGTGTATCTTTGGTCACTGTGAGGACAAGAATAATTGATTGTACAGGTATTTCTCAAACATCAAAGCTAACTCTTTGGAAAACTCCCTTCCCAGAATACACAGCTATTGTGAGTTGCCTAAACATCACTGTTGACTGTCACCTTTGTGTATGTGAATTACTGAAGGTGCTTTCCCCACAACATGGGTACAGGGTGAATGCACAAAGAGATTAAATACTGAAGCAGCTTTAGTAAACACTTGCTGCAGAGGACGGAATGTTGTGTGCCTTCAGGGTTTATTGGCTGCAAAAGGTTTTTGCCAAGATGGACCAAAAAGGTTTAAAGAGCAAGAGGCTTCTTTCATTCCATCAACATGAACCTGACAGGAATGAAGCAGAACACAACCACAAACTACTAAATTCGATTTTCGTACAGTTTAGATATGGAACATTGAATTGCAAAGGTATGGCACTAATAACAAAGAAAGCATCGTCAAACAGGTAAGATGTCTTATTCCTTTGGAAGTCACTTTCTTCACTATACATATATTAATTTCTGCTTTATGATCAGCATTCCTCATGCTAGAAAATTTGTGCCCTTACACTGAGACAGCAACAATAATAAGGTTAAAAGCAGATTAATTCTATCAAACCTGAAAGGTTTTGTATCTCCACTTGCATTCAGAGATCACAGCTTTTCAGTGATCCCCTGTTAACTTATGAAAGCTGTCCAAAGGAACTGCAGGAATCTCTAAGCAATTTGTGTTCTTAGTCAGTCTGAGTGCTCTCAAAATACTTTTGAACCTCACACGGACCAATACTTTTGTAGTTTCTTTTATGTTCAAAATCAAAGCTGAGAGAAACTGCAGCCAGTGAAATTCCAGCCTCCCACCCTCATTTCACAATTGAGCTCAGAACAAAAGAAAAAATGCAGTTCAACAAAATAGCACAGGAGACACTTCCTTCAGCAGACTGTTGCCTTTTCTGAGTAGCCAAAGTTCTCCAGACCTGAACCTTATCTTGGCAAATTAACATCATAGTAGCGCAAAGCTATTCAACTTACATTAGCAGTCAGCTTCTCCATATGATATTAAACAAATTAATTTACTAGAAGAATCAGATGTTCTTCTCATATTATTTCAGAGTATTAGTGAGATCAGGTACAACTTTTACATTGAGAAGGAATAGGAAATTCAGGCTGACTCACAAGAACAGCCATATGCCAAGTTCCCAACAGAAATCTGTTGAGAGCTGGGTATTAATTTTCCCACTGCATGTACTGTCCCTTTGACACAGCATTCACACTTTTAATTATAGTTTTAGCTGTAGCATTAACCAAGACAAGCTGTAGGCATCTAGAAATTTTCTTGTATAAAAAGATTAAACGACAGAAGGTTTTGTAGATGTCTTCTTTACTAAAAATAATCACATTTCCCACACGGACCAACTCTGCTCAATTCTCTGGTCTTCAGAACACTTACTTTTTCCAAAGTCATACAGTAGTTTCTGCAACTCATCTTCAGACTCATCACATGTTATTCTGTCATGAAGTGATTTTAACTTTTTAAAATAAAGAAACCTTGAATTAGTGTTTCTCTTTTTTTTTAAGGAGCAGGTCAGGAAGTGCAGGAAGGGAAAAGAACAGGGAAGGTGGGCAAGAGAGATGGAATTAAGATATTATACAGACTGATAGCCAGTACGACTTTTTCTTCTTCCAATGATGTAAGATATAAAGACAAGAATGATAAGGAATCCAAGTGCCATGCCCACTGCGATGGGAATAAGAAAGTTCAGGTCAGAATCAGCAATGCATTCTTCAGCTACAGAAAGAAGAAAAACAAAAACAAAAAAAAGGCAAGGGAGAATAAATTAGTAAGGGAAATCAAGCATTAGAAACCAAAGAAAGCAAGGAGCAAACAGACGTTTTTGAGAAATTACATTGTGTAAGATACAATAACACATGTAAAATCAGTACTGAGTAAAGAACTGATGGAAAAATTGAGTTCTTTAAACACATTTACTACACACCCCCTTCATATTGGTAATACACCTCTTCTGATTTATACATTTAAGTTGTACGCTTAATTTCAGCTTCCTCTAGCAAGTAGAGGCTAGATTAGAAATGCGAGACAAACCAGCAGTCTGAGCATGCATTAGCTGATCACACCTCAGAGTCAGGGGTGACAAAACAAAAACCACAAACTGGTGTATTACTGCCTTGTTCTGGGGTCTTCCCAACCCTCAAGTCACCAGCACTCCTCTGGGTTCTAGACGTGAAGACATAAGAGAAAATCCAAGCAACAAAGCAGAAACTAAGACCTACAAGAGACAGCCAAGACAAATGTACCTCCAGGTACTGCACGGAAAACACTGTGGGGTGGTAACTTTATTTTCATGCAAAAATGTTACTAGTTTCAGCTGAGAACCACATAGACCTCACTGAAATCCAAATCACAGGGAAAAACAGAAGAGACATCTATAGCACTACACTGTTTTTTAACATACATGTTGTAAAACGCGTGAGGAGCTCCCTGCTGGTAAAAACACCCATCAATGATTAGCAAACCACTCTGGGAACTGGTTTCAAACTGGGGGGCAGGGCTCGGCATCGAAATCTGTTTGCAAGGAGAGCAGAGCTGCACCTGCCTGTGCCAGGAGAGGTTTGGTAATGCAGGAGGCCGTGCCTGGGTTCTCCAGCACTGGAACAGTGCCTGACTTACATGTGTTTCATAAAACAGCACTCCTTGTAAAACTATTTTGTTTGAGTTTTTAATTAGGACTGAGCATCACACAGAGTCAATGCTTCCTCAAAAGCAAAAAAAAAAAAAAAAAAAAAAAAAAAAAAAAAAAAAAAGGAAAGAAACTATGTACCTTATACAGCTATTTCAAAATATTCTGAGAAAATACTTAAACATCTTCAAAAAGAGACATGCATTTGATGTTAAGTCATCTTTGCTAAGGATGAAGGTGCCCAGTAGGCAGTGACAGAAATTCCCTCTCTTCTTCAAAGGAAGGAGATGGCTGCAATACACATCGCACTATGGCACCATTATAGGGAATTCCCAGGGTGAAAAGGGGGTTAAGGTTTCATACCAGGAATATTCCATCCTTGCTGGCACACATCTATCCAGATATGGCTACTGCACAGTGGTTAGAAGCTTCAGAGGTGTCTTCAAGTGCAGAATTGGTAGCTACAGCCCAACACACAGCAGGGCCAGCAGGAACAGCTTTTTTGACTGATGTGGCTGAATGTGTCTCCATTCAAGTCAGAAATTTTTGACCAAAAGCTTTTTAGCCCCAGTATAAAAGCTGCCTTCCCTTTTAGTTCCTGTTAAGAGATTCAACTAATAGCCCCCAAGTTTGTGTTTTATTAACATATGCTAAGGAATAGAGAACACTGTGGTAAATTAAAAAAAATTTAAATAACAGCCAAAACAAGGAACAAATAAACAAACAAAACGCCCCTTCCAAAACCCAAATCCCACCATTCAGTGGCTAGAAATGCTTCTTTTGAGGACTGTTAGCATGACATCTTTAACCTAAAATATCAGAAATCTTGACATTTTAGAATACAATATTTAGTAAACTGTGTATAAGGCACTAAACCAACCACACTCCATAACAGGTTATACACATTAATATTCCACATCCACAGGTGTTAAATACATCCACAATTTAAATGCTGTTTCCACAGACCAGAACAAAACCAGTTATGTAACAGAATCTCAGATACAGACTGATTAGAATTCACCTTACTCATTGAGTTTATTTTTGTTAAAAAAAGACAATACAAGACGTCTGTTTTTAAATCAGTTAAAAAATGTGAACAAGTCTCCTTAAGAAATAGAACAATCTTTATTTTTTAGAGCACAGGTTAAACAGATTGACAGATCCCTATGGAGCAATACATACAGGAAAACTAGTGGTTTTATAACAACAGGAAGTCAGGTGAAACTGATGCTTTTTGAACCAGTTACCTGCACATCAGTCTAGGAGTACTTTAAATTCTGAGCCAATATACTTGCAGGTTTTTGCAATGGTATTTCTAGTGCTCATTTTAGGAAGCAGTTCGAATGAATATTCTATATTATCACTTGGAAACTGTCTACAGTTCAAAAATTTGCAAGGTCAGAAGAGCAGTGTGATGATTACTCCTTAACAGAAATGCATGTTTAACTGGTGCCACTGAACATCACTCAAAAAAGAAAAAAAAAAAAAAAGGCACTAAAAAAATCTATATAAACTTCTGTATTTGAGGATATATTAATAGGAAAGTTATTAGATCCATTTTTTAAAAATTAAAATGGTAAGTCTTGAAGCTTGTTTCATGATTAAACTTATAGCAGTTCCCCACTTTCATGAAAATGCATTTCAGTAACTGATGCGAAATTCAAGCTGTAGACTACAAGCTATAGTAAGCATTATCCACCCATACATGCTTCCTTGGATAGTGTCAAGAGTAAACTGTCTTTAAAAAAAAGCCAAAACAACCCAAACCATTACTGAAAGAAGTGTATTTTATGATTTGTATACAAACATGCCACAGACATCTCTACAACCCTAGAGAACACTAATAAAACACTAGAGCAGCTTTGATGCAGGCTAAACTCATTCTAAAGGGGGAGACAATGTTATGTTCATTAAATAACTAGTTTAGGCAGCTTGTGTTATGACATATGCAAAAAAGCCACAATTACCTAACAGTCTAAAAGACTTCTTTTTTTCCCATGCAGTAAGAATATGTATTACAGCACAAGGAGCCCAGAGAAAAGGTGTGCATCAAGGGTTAGTCTCTACAGAGCTGCAGTTTAAAAACAGTCCAGTTGCGCTGCACTTTTTTAACCTAGTTATTCTTTCCATACAGCAAGGAAAAACAGGTGTTGTGGGTCCATCTCAGACTTGTTTGGCTTTTGTACTCTTAACATTAATAAAAGCTACACCGCAAACAACCCAACACAAAGTACGTTAAACATTCAGAGTGCCAATGGCGGGCAGTTATAATGTGAACTTGGACTGGCAGAGAACCATTCAAAATGATTTCATAACAGCTCAAGCTGCAACAACAGATACTGGCTCATTAAATGAAAGCATCTTTAAACAATGGTCATTCAAAGCAACAAGACAGACCAGTTCTGTGCAGAGTATGGTATGAAGTTAAGTGCACTTTAAAGTTCTGGAATATTTAGAAAGTTTATTCCCTTTAAACTGATGCCAGCAAAAAAAAAAAAGCTTGCATTAATTTAGCAGAAGTCTGCCTTAGGTGAGTATTTTAGATGACTGCCAAGGTATAATAAAGAAATCAGTGCCCAAAAGGTTCTTTTTTGAAAGTGTCTGGATACAGCACTGAAGTCTTCCCATATAGTCACCATTTGGCAAATTACTAATTGTTTGTACAGCCATGGCATAGGAATGATTCCTGAAATTACACCAAGGCAGGAGTAAATTACTCAGATCCTAACAAGGGCAAGTAAGTTACTGCTGCCACTTCAAGTGATCATTTAATCACCAGCCTAAAGTTCAATCCTATGGAAAACGAAGTTGCTATTGGGCATTAGACAATCCTTGTTAAATACTATACAAGTCAACAGAGTGACTAATGCTGCCAGCTTAACCCACAATTATGACAACTAAGGAACGCAGAGGAGAGAAGCAAGTACAAATTCTATGCTATTCTGGGAGATGCCCAATGCACATCATTTCAGAACGTGTTCCTGTTTCAGGCTAGTCTTTGTAAAAAGCAGAAATAAATCCTAAATGCTTTAGGATTTTGCAAGATAAAATCCTTAGCCTAACGATTCACCCAGCATTTGACATCTTCAAAACAGCTATGAAACCAACATCGTCTTCTTAGGGAAGGAAAACAAAGTGTAGTTCTGCTTCATCTGAGAAAAACATTCCCCCTTTGTTTCTCAACTCCAATCAGCTGTGGCTAGTAATTACTCCTAAGTTTTGGACTTCAGAACTTGCACTTGCTTTATTTAGAGTGAATTCATAACAGGAATCACACTTAGATTCACAAAGTTTGATATCCAGCATAGCTTTTTCTTCTGCCAATTATGTAAGCAGCCACTATAATGGCAATCAAGACAGCAAGTGCAGCACCAACTACTATTGGGATTAGAATGCTGTCATCATCCAGCGAACACTCCTGGGCTGTAGGTGAGAAAAAGGTTGCAATAAGGAATAAATAAAGACAGAATACTTGCTAAGTGTGGTATAAAAATCTGTTTTCCTTAATACAAAGGTGTTAAAAAAATCAAGTATTACTTAAACTGAGAGAAAGAACTGCAGAGGTCTCATTGATACATTTAGCATATTTAAGTGTAATAATTAATTTAAGCATTGATAACCTATAGCAAGTTAAGGGTCTACGAGTTTTCCTGTGTATAAGATCTGCACTAGGCAAGGGAGCAGCCATTCTTCTACATTCGAGAACCAGGCTTATCTATTTCATACTTAAGGCAAGTCTGGTTTGTGCTTTCACTCATTAAGGATAAAAAGTGACCTAGATTCAGTATCTAGAATCTATCCAGAACGAAGACATATTACACAGATAAAATAACTATAATCAGAAGAAAGCTAGCTGCAACTTTAACTACAGAGTGAAATGGGTCCCTAACTCTCTAGAAAGACTGTTTACCCTACACACATACGGAGAGTTATCTTACTTCTGCCTGAAACCACAACTTTTCAATCTTTGTGTCTACAGATCAGGCTAGGCCAATAAGACTGTGCTGCAAGTATTAGCATTAAGCACAAAGAACAGTTTACACCAAATATTAAGAGGTAATTTAAGACATTTCAGTCTTCTCCAGACAAGATCAAAATAATGCAGCAAACAAACATTTCAGAACCTCTCTTTAATTCTGGATATTCAAGACTGCCTCTGAAGGAAGGTCTGACAGTTCATTCTTCCCCAACACTCCTATTCCTCAGACTGACAGGTAAAAAGAAACAAAACACTTAAAAGTATTCCTAAAGTCCACTTCTGCAAAATTTTTGTCCAATTTTCTTACATTATCTGAGCTACAAAAAGCCATGTCATGATGTTGTCAGACAACTTCTAGCCTATTCTGCACAGCAATGCTTAAGTCACCCTTCAGTGTCTCTAGTTAATTTAAGTTTTGTGAAGGAGAATCATACACTTAGCAGACATTTTTTTAAGTGAGAACAAAGCTTTGCTTGAACTTGAATGACAGTCTCACAACATATCTTCATTCCATGTATATCTAAACAAAAATTTGAACAAGAGCTTCCCAGATAAAAGTGCTTGTACCTAATGCTCGTGCTCTTTACTTTTTAGCAAATAAGCATTTTGCAAGCATCACTTAAAACAAAAACATAACTCTTACCTGTAGCAAACTTATTTGCCTCCACAAGGAATGGCTGAATCCATAGATTAAAAGTATGTACTTGCACATCTTCATTAATCTGAAGAGTTTGCTCTTTTCGGCACATATAAGAGCTACCAAGGAAAGCATCCCACTTGCTGAAATTGCTGTTATCGGCACTTGAAATTACTAAACAAGGAAGGAAAAAAAGAAAGGGAATTTCACGTTCTCTTAAAATGCAAGACAATTGCTAATACAGTAAGGCTGAGTAGCTGACTCTAGAGAAGCCAACACTTCAACTTTGACTAGTCTGAAAAACAAAGTAGTGCAAAGTGGGATTGATCTGCTTAACCAAAAATCAGAGACTGAAGTTATCACAGTACTTTGCTGTAACCTTTCATTCATATGTACATTACATCAGGCCTTCCTTGTACCTCCACTCATCTCAGTGATGCAGAGTTGCAAGTGTTTTATCTTTGATGCTCTTTAATTGCTGTAGCTATGACAAGCAATTAAAGAAAAAAAAAAAAAAAAAGAGAAGAGAAAACATGTTTGTTGGGGGAAAAGCATGCTTTAGTTTTTGAAGGACTGGCCTTTTTTTAGTGAGAGTTAAGTACAAGTGGTAGGAAGATACAGCAGCATCTTCAGTCAAAGACAACAACAGCTGGTTTAGGATAAAAAAAGCTTCAAAGTTGGTACAATTGTATTTCACACTACAAAAAACTACATTATTGAAAAGAGTTACAAAGAAACCCTCTTAATTTACAGTGACTCCATTAGCAGAAGTTTCAGGAATCACAGAGTGGTCCTGTGCTCCTGTTTATAGTAACTCTTACAGCCATTTCTGCTTATTATTTTTGTTTGAACCAACTTCTAGACATAAAGTAGGAGCTAACAGTAAGCATGAACACTGAAAAAAAGCCAGAAGTATTTGATGCAGACATTGAATAAAATACTACATTTGTTTAAGACAGATACTGTTTCTTACCAGAACCATTCAGACGGTTGAGCAGCGTAACGTTCACCTCCCTCAGATAAAATTTTTGTACATTTGCACTTGTATTTTTCTGTTCAAGAAGCAAGAACCAAGTGTCAGTGTGCAATTCTGCATTTGTAACTTTAAGAACACATGCTTTACAAAAGCCAACACATTTACCAGTCCTCCATTTTCCTTAACTTTAACCCAGTTCTCCATTTGTCTTGAAGCACTCAGTGGGCCAGTTCCATTTCTCATAAGGAACAGCCTACCACAAGCAAGCAACAGGAGGACTTTACTATAAGTGATCACCAAGCAAGCTGTTAAATGAAAAAATCAGTTTAAAATAGAAGAAGTTACTTACAACAGCAAATGTGAAACCAATCAGTGTGCCATTTCCATCATTCAATTTCAGAGTAGCTGTCGTGTTACCACAGGCACCATCTGCGATAGTTGTCTTTGGATTGATGTTGATCAGAACAGGCTGAAATACAGACAAAGCACATCAAAGACATTCAGCTGCCTTTGGTATACATTGTCTCAGTCAGGAGCAGTCTTGGGTTAGAAGAGCTTGCATTAAGTACAACAGCAGGAAGAGCTGAGCTTGGCTGCTGTGGAACCAAGGCTGTTGGAGTTAAATTTACATGCTGGCAGTACTGAAACAAACAAATTGCTTCGAAAGTGTTACTTTGTTCCCTAACACAACAGGCTAACCTCTGAGAGGAAAGACAGTATCTGCAGGGAACAACAGCCATAACAGCTACGAAAGTTCCAGAGTTTTAATCATGTTAGAAGTATTCCCAATAACAAATTCTGTTGACTCCATGTAAGGATTTTGAAGACAGGTACTACGTGACAAAACTCTTCTGATTCCAGAATACTTAGAAGCTGTTCTGGACAGCCAGCGGTGTATAAAGCAAATACCCTGCATTCAGATTTCACCAAATAACTACAGCAACTTTTACTACTCAAAAGAAAAAAGAAGCACCTTGTCTCGGGAAACATTCAGTTGCAGCCCCACAGTCGCCAGGAAACAAGTTTTATTTCCACTTTTAAGAGAATAGTTCCCTGTTTCTGGATTCTCCACAGGTGTGGGAGCAGTTGTTGGAGCAGGAGACGAAGTAGTGGTAGATGCAGCAGTTACATTGGCAATAGTAGGTGGAACAGTGGGTGCAGAAGTAGGTATATCAGCAGGACATCTAGTCTCTGAAAAGACATTGCAATCACCATTTAATTGCTGAAATTTTATTGAAGTCTTATTATTCAGACAAAGTAAAGCTGCCATTTGTTCTCAGAAATCCTGTAACACCCAGTCGTAAATCCACACTCAGTATCACTTGCTTCTGACACGTGGAAGCAAAACACACTAAGACAGTTAAGTTTTATAAAAGTGTGACATGTATTTGCTGTAGATAAGTCAGTGACCCTATTATGCTACATGCAGCAGGATGACGTGCTCGTCTCTTCTGAGCTACGAGATGAGACAACAGGCTCTGGAGTATTCAAATCCAACAGCAGAGGCCACCACTGGAAGTGAAGGCAGTCAGCTAAAACCCCTCAAACGATTTACTCAACAACAGTCGCTCTGAAGGGCTTATTCTTAATACCCCAATTATACTTGAGAGGAATCCCACCTTGGCACGCAAACAATCGACATTACGGCACACTACTAAACCTGTTCTCCTAATCTGTTTTTCCAGGAACAAGGGAAGAAACACTAGAGGATATTTACATGAATATTATTAAACACAGCACATCTTAGAATTGGCGGATTTTTTTATTATGGGACTTTGCTCCCTGCACTAAAGTGCAATACAAAAACGCTCTTTCACAAACTGAAACGCTCACCTTTTTTACTGACTGTGCCATTCTGAACAAAAGCCTGCACAGTAACATTCCAGAAAATCTGTGTTATATTTTCTGCTTCGATAAAGTAGGAACTATGACACACGAAGACAGTATTCAGTCGAACTGGATGCAAAGAATCCTTCACAACAACAGTAACTGGTCCTACAAAGAAGCAAAAATGTTTTAATGCCTTACCAACAACAAGAACTTAGAGGCAGTGTTACACAATTTCATAAGACAAAGAGATAATTAAGTTTAACAATCTTACGCTCTCTTGAATGTTTTCCTTTTGTTTCCTGACCTGAAGTACTAGGTAATGCAGGAGTAACCAAGAACTAGACAAGCCATTAGAAAGGTGAACTCTTAAGTTTTTAAGGAGAAAAAAAAATGCTATTATTAGTAGGCATTATAACACAGACAGCCTAACACTGTATTGCTTGGCAAGGCAGAAGGTCAAGCAGTGCACACTAAAATTCATCTTCCATGTGCCTGCTGTCTACCAGCACCTCACTGATCAAAGCTGTTTATCCTTCCCCTTCTCTTCTACTTACAGGAGTTACATATTCAGTGAAGCCATTTGACCTGCATTGTTACCCAGCAGGCAGGTACAAGGAACAGCAGCTGGCAGCACATAGTATAGAACTCATTATATTCATTACTAACTCCTGTACTCCTCCTTACTTTGAAAAAGCCAAGCCAGGTCAGGTACATGAGGTCTGACACTTCTGGCTGAGACTGCTTTGCAAATCAAGATTCTGCACTGAACGTTACCTTTTCTTTTAGCATCAGGAAATACAGCTGTGTCATTGGTGTTGTAGGTCAGTGTGATGAAGTCTCCCTGGTAAGTTTCATTGTTTTTTGTGATGTTAGTGCTCCAAGAATGACCTTCTCCAAACTGCACTGCCACAACGGCAGCTTGTGTGTCATTGCCACAGACGCTTCCATTGTGTGTCACACTTGATGACAAATTCAGAGTTGTGGTTTTCTAAAAGAAAAAGGTAATTTTAAATGCATTCACATGCAGCTCTTCCCCATGACAACATTATAAACTTGCTGGAGTTAGCTGAAACCCTGCACAAGACAAGTGAGATTATTTTAAGTTATTCTGGAAAATTATGATAAAGGCTTCCTGAGACCTGCCTGAGAAAGGAGCCATAACAGATTCAAGTACAAAAGTACAACTCTAACTTGGCTGTAAATCTTGACCATGTTGAGCTGCAATTACATTTACTGCTTGGGCTAAGAACATAGCTACACTGATGCTGCTTAGACTAGGTGATTTTGTGCACATCATTTAAGTAAGAGCAACAGGGTACTTTCAGTCATTTGTATGACTGAGAACTTATTCTTTATTTTATAAGGACTATATAGAAATATTCTTCTCAGCTGACTTAGTCAAAAAAAAAAAAAAAAAAAAAAAAAAAAAAAAAAAAAAAAAGGCAAGAAATCAAACACCCTAGTTAAAAGAGCTTAAACTTTTATCCAGGTCAAAATCCAGTTCTCAGCAAGAGTTACTACCAAATACTTACATAATCACCATTGTTTGATTCATATGTTATCAAGAACCTCATCATCCAATCTGCATATAGGCATGTAGCATTAGAAGCATCCTTTATATCTACTTCAATTGCATAGGACTGGAAAAAACCTGGAAGATATGATTATTAGCTATTGAGACATTGTTTTCACTTCATTTTCTAGAACCACTTAAGAGGACAGCTCATCACAAAGCAGTAAATTATGTCAAGACCATATTCAATTTACCAGACACTGAAAAAATACCTAGATTTCTAAAAAGTATCACAAATAGGAAGCACACCACAAAACTGTCAGAGCTGGCAAAAATCGAGAGAATGTTTTATAGTCTGTTTACCTGACATAAACTAATAATCTTAAAGTGTTGACTGCTCAACACTGGACACTTTTAAGATTTGGCTGGACAGGGCGTAGGGCCATCTTGTCTACACCGTGGTTTTGCCAAGAAAGGCTGGACCAGCTGATCCTTGAGGTCCCTTCCAACCTAGAATTCTGACTCTCTGAAATAACCATCACCTGTCTGGTGACACACTGGGTAAACCAAAGGGCACGAAGGCAGCATTTGAACGAAGTGCTGCTTGCAGACCAGGGTCTATTATTTTACGGGTAGTCTCAGTGGTTACGACTCAAGCTGACCCCTAAGAGGTGGGATCGGCATGTCTTCATTGCGTTTCCGCGATTTCCAGCTCTAAAGACACGGGCGTTATATTCCCTTTGCGTTTCAGGAGAACTTTCCCCAGCTGCCGTACTCCTGATCAGGTGAATCCCGGCACAGCCGCTGCCGTGCCCGCGGGCCCGCGCCGAGAAGAGCTGACAGAACGGCCTGGCCGGGCCGCGGTCCCGGCTGCCGGGCCACAGCCCTCGGCGGAAGCGCCCCGAGGCCCCCGGCCTCCCCGGCCACGGCGTCGCTCCGTCCGCCGGGCCCGCGCGGCGAGGAGCCTCGGCCCCGCCGCCGTCCCCTCCCCTCCCGTGGGTGGCAGCGCGGGGGGGCGGCAGCGCCGGCGCCCCCGCCCCGGGGCCGTCCCCTGAAGGCGCCGCGGGGCCGAGGCGGGCCCGGGTCCCCCCCGCCCCGGGACCCCCGGTGCCCGCGCGCCGCGTCACGCGCGTGACGGGCCGAGGGCGGGGAGCGGCACGAGCCCGCGGGGACACCCGACACCCGCTCCCCTCCCCCGGGCCCCGGCGCTGCCCCGCTCACCAGAGACGCCGAGCAGCAGCAGAGGCAGGAGGAGGCGGCGGCAGGAGGAGGCGGCGGAACGGCGCGGGCCCATGGCGGCGGCGGCGATGTTGCTGCTGCCGGTGCCGGCGGCGGGGACACCGGGGCACGGCGAGCTGCCGGGGCGAGCGGGCGCGACAAAAACCTCGCCAGCGGTCATGTGAGGGGCGGGGCGGGGCCGCCCGCGCGCCGCCAATCGCCGCTCAGCGCCGCCGCTCGATTCCGTGGATCGCGGACGGGCCGCGCGTCGCGCGCCGCCTCGGGCGGGCGGGTCCGGTCCGCTCCCGTCCCGGTCCCCGTCCGGTGGCGGCACCGGCAGCGGCGACAGCAGCGGCCGCCGGACAGGGGCTGTGCCGCGGCGGCCTCTGCAGGGGCAGGGTAGCGGCGGCTTGTTCTGGCCCACGGCAGTGTTTGCGGTTTGCACTGGGGCTGCTCTAGTCTGGGGAGGGGTAGTTTACGAGAGATACACATCCAGGGAAATTTAACATAGAGGCTTTCACTGAGGGGAAAGAAAAAAAAAAAAAAAAAAAAAAAAAAAGAGTAAAGATATCGCCAAGTTTGCAATAAATACAAAGGGCTAGTGGGCTCTCAGTGCACCTCTCCTCCTGATACGGCCGTCGGTGCTGCCCATCCATCCTCCCACGAGGGACGGTGCGGGGCTCTCCGGGGCTCGGTGCTCCGGTGACTGGGCAGAAAGCCCCCCTAGGAACGGCCTCTGCGGCCGGGAGGGGATTGGCACCAGCACCCGGAGCTTTAATGCGTTTTTTGCTGGTGCTGAAGGGCAGAAAATGGGGCAGAAAACGATGGGAGAAGGAGTTTGGTGCAAATGAGGGAGAAAAGAGCCTGCGGTGCGAAGCGGGGAGAAGACGGCTGGGTGAAAGACTTGGTGGATTTGGGTCTGAAAAGTGTTAGGAAATGTGATGGATGCTGGATTGCACCCTGACACTATCGATGAGGAGGGAAAAAAAAAAACCAAAAAAACACACCCCACATGCGCAAACAAAACAAGTCAGAACGGCTGGCTTGGCAGAGAAAGGGGAAATGGGAGACGACATTGAGGCTGGGAGACAGCAAGGAAGATGGCCTGAGGAGACAGGAGCTTTGCGCTCAGTGAGGAAGGGCTTTCTGGAATGGCATATTCCTGCTTCTGATGCTGTGGAAGGACTGAGGATTCTGAATGATCAGGCTCTGAGAGATATCCCCAGCCATGGGGGAAGAAAACGAAGTCTGAAGAAGACAATAAAACACATTGACCTGATAAATGAGACAGTTGGAGTGTAGATGGTGTTGATAGGAAAGCAGTTACGCAGTCTTGAGGACGTGGAAACAATGCAATTTCTTATCAAAGGGCAGTTAATTTCTCTCAGTTGTGTGCTTGCAATCCTATACTTTCTCACAGAGTGTCACAAAACCAAAACTGGCGTGTCAGGACCACCACAGAAACCAGGGCATCAACAAGTTCACTGCTTCTTTGCATTTCTTTTTATGCTTAACAACAACACCTGGAGCCCACTCACCACGCGTGTCACATACCTGCACATGCATTGGTCTAAGCATGATTGCATGTGACTCTCAAATTCACTTAGTTTCAAAACACTTAGAGTAAATTTATATTTATCCTTTGGGCTTAATTACCAAAAATTTATTTGAAGAAATAAACTTTAATAACTGACTTGCTGTAGTCTGTAGGGAAATGTCAGTAACAGCATCACAGATGAAACCACAAATTCTGAAAGCAGCAAGTCTTTCTCAGCTTCACCACAAATAATGAGGCATTTCAGAGGCTAGGGAGAGTCCAGTGCTGGGGATTTTGTATTTCCTCAGGCTTCACTCCTTCAGTACAAAGTTCTGTTTTTAAGAAGTGATCTCACAAGGAGTTAGGAGCAATCAAATTAGGAGGATTTGACTGTTAGGAGACAGACATTGAATTAAGCTTTAATTAATTGGAAGAGGAGAAAATGGCTGGTCTGTTCAGGTAGTTCATGCAGTGGAATGGCACCTTTTATATCTGCTAGAATACTTACTTCAGGACTTATGCATATACATTGATATGTTCTAACACTCCCTTGTTCTGTGTATTTGGATCTCTTGCTTGCACATAGGAAATGGGCTGTGAACCAAGTGGATGTTCTGCAGACATAACGGGAAGGCTAATTAACTTGTTTCCTTTATGCCAATTTAGTGAAGCTTGAAATGAAATCTAATGGCAGCAATCATAACAAGCAAATCCTTTTCTGTTTAATAACACAAGAAAAATAGCAAATGGTGTGAGATTAAAAGAATGGTATAGTTTATTTAGCTTAACAGAATGGAAAACACCTTGCTGTCCACCAGAAATGTCATCATTAATACAAAAAAACAGATTATTTCTCTGCTTGCATCTGGTTACTTCATCCTCCCTGTACTCCATCCCTGCCATATAACAGCCTGCCATGGGCACGTGGTGGTGTGATGTCATTTTACACGATCTTGGTGGACTGAGCTGGTGGCTTATTGCCATTGTTTCACAGTCACAGAGGGACTGATGCACCTGCGGGTGCAGAAACTGATGGGATAACCATAAAGGCTTCCCAAGGGGTTTCTGCCCTTGCATGGAATCCTTGGGGAGACAAAGGATCAAACTCCACTTCCAAGGAGTTAGTACAAACACCTCATGTTAATGCGAAGGAAGAGGCTTGTCCAACAAAGCTCACGTGTTCCAGCCATCTGGCTGTGATAAAAGGTTGTTAAAAGCAAAGCACTCTTGCATTTTCACAGTGATATTCTCCTCTGACAAATGACAGAAGCTTGATTTTGGCATTGTTCTCCCTTAACAGAGGTTGTTTGTTTGTTTGTTTGTTTGTTTTTTGCAGTTCCCAAGGCCTATCTCCTCTTTGTAGCTCTGGAAGGAGCAAAATGAAGCTTTGTTCCTCTCACATTTAACAAATCCTTCAGCTGTCCTTAGAAAAAAGTTTGGTAGTTAGGGTCAGATGTTGTCTGATTCCTCTTTAATTCCGTAAGTTATTATATTCAGTGCTTGTAGGATTCAACCTCTAACAAATATCCACTGCATATTATTTATCATAATTTCTTTAGTGATTGTGGCAGCCTTAACAATAAAATTTACATTATAATTGGACTTCAGTAACATAAGTTCAAACTCACATTCTCAGCTGCTTTCCTTTAATGACAGAAGAGTGAATGACTTACCACAATGCAGAGAAAATGCTCTCTCTTGCTTAGAAGAGAGAAATGATTTTGCAGTTGGCGTGATTTTGGGAACCACTGATGGATGGCAAGCTGATCCTGGTTTTCAAAGACATTCACATTCCTTATGTTTATTGCTGGATGTGAGAAGGAGGACTGCAATGTTTCTGTACAGTAATACAGTTTTACCGCAGTTGTTCTAAGAATGTACTGATATATGCTGAGAGCAAACACGCAAAACCTTATAATTTCTTTTTAATGCTTTAGTTCATTAAGAAATATAATTTCATGCCTAATTTCATTTGCATCATATGCTTAATCCTTCATGAATCCTTTAGCAGTTTCGATACTGTATCTGTAATCAAACTTAGTCCTGGGACTTGCCAAAATTGATGGATATGCGTGGCCAGGAAAAAAGTGTCTACTGTTTAATGAAGTCCTGAGTAACTAAATGTTTGTGATTCCTGGTGCAGAAGAATAGAAGTTGTGATAAAAAGAAGAAAGTGATAATTCCTAGGACATGCAGTAATCATGACTTTATTGTAATGTGTTTTTATTTATTCTTTTAGATATCGCTAAACAAAAGGGCAATTCCTGTATTTTTTTCCCAGGGAAAATATTTTGGCAGAAGCGATTATTCCTCCCCAGGAGGCAGAGAAAGGATTTGGTTCCTTTTCACGTGGAAAGAGGAATGTATTGATGCTGGCCGGAGAGGTCCCAGATTCACTTGGCAGAGGAGGACGAACCACAGGGACCTTCTAGGGACAGTGCCACCGACTGAGGGTTACAACGATTCACAGTGAGTTTTCCTTCTCACGCAGCCTCATTTGCAGCCTGTGGAGTGAGGATTTGGGGTCCGGAGTCACCGCAGTGAAGACCATGGCCTGTCCAGCGCAGGGTGACATCTGCAGTGCCTCTGGTGCCTGTGAGTCTGCTCGGTGGCTGGGCAGGGACGGCTCCCGGCAGCTCTGCGCTGATATCGCCGTAAAAAACCACTTCTTATCTAATCCCTGCGCCGGTTCCGAGCAGATGGCAGCGTTTCTGAGCTGCCGGGTTTCTGGGGGAGGTGGTGGTAGGAAACCAAACCAATAAATACTGCTGCGAGAAACTGCTGAGTCAAGACCGGGGAAATCACGTGAAAAGCCAAAAAAAGAAAGCTCGGTGGGGAGGTGAAGAGATCAGAGAGCAGGTTGCAGCAGAGTGCTGCGAAACTTCCTGTAAAACCGCTCGTGTCGCGACGCAGCTGGAAAAACACATTCCCAGCGCAGGCTGGGAGCAGGGCACAGGCGTTTCGTGACGGCCTTTACATAAACACAGCTCGCACACGGCTTGGGTTGATAGTGTGCTGGAGGCTCAGGGGTGAAAGCAGGCAGGAGCTGGGCCTTGACACGGTGCTGGGGCAGCAGCCGCCCCTTTGCTGTCCCACTGCTGCCCCTCGGTGCTGCGGGGTGCAGGGTGAGGGGTGCTGGCCGCCTTGGGATGCCCCGTGGTGCTCAAAATCATTTCCAGCTGCTGCTGGATGTGATGCGGGCTGCAGCACTCAGCAGCTGGATGTGTGGCATGTGGCAGCAGATGAGATTTATGCATTTTGTGAGTCAGACCAAGATGCTTGTGGATGGAGCTCTGTTGAATGTGAAAAAAAGAGAAGTTGTTTGACTGCCAACATGTTCTTCGGGCTTGTTACACCAAGGTAGAGGTGTGTCAATGCTCTCGCTTTTGTGGTTTGACTGACATACACTGCTAACTTGCTGGAGATACATCTGTCAGCTTCAGAGCAGCAATTATTGTGTGAAAATGGCTCTGCCCAGGAGGCACCTCCCACTTCCAGCTCTTAAGAAAGATGTGTTTGCTGTAACACTTTCTGAGAGATTTCAGCAGGAAAAGAAGTTACATCTAAATAAAATACAAGGCTGGGAGGGAAAGTTGTTATTTTCATAACTGGACAGTCATTTTCATAACTGGATATTTTAACTGCAAAGACTTCAGTACTACAAAATCCCTTGTGACCAAGAATAACATTACATCCCTTTCACAAAGAACGTGATGATATTTGTAGTTCATGGCTTCCTGCTCTGACAGAGATCAGAAACCAGATCTGGCAAACACCAGCCTGTGTTCACTGCGCTGTCCTGAAACAGAGCTCTTTGGGGGAATTATCTCTCTCCAGTTGGAGGTTGTGTGTTTGCTTTGTGCTTTTGGAGCTAGGATTTGAGGCAGCAACTGCTGCTGTAAGAATAAAAAGGAAAAACTGAAAGGATATACGCACAGTGCCAGTTCTGCAAGTGACAGAATCACAGCCCTGTGGTTGCAAAACCAGTTTCGACCTACTCCCCAGCCACATCCTACAAACAAGCTTTACCTGTGCAATGGTTTTTGTTCCCATCTCATGCTTGAAAGCTGCACCTTCTCCCCAGAATGCACACGGCAGAACTTGGCCTGTGGAGTGCTCTGCCCAACCTTCACTGAAAATTAGTAGAGCAGCTTTGCCTTGAGCCTCACACTAGCACCAGCTGAAGGACTTTGTGGATGTAATTAAGGGCCTGCTTTTGACAAAGGTATCTGCTTTTGGCCATGATAATGATAATATATTTTTCAGCTATACCTCAAGCTTCAGAGACTACACAACAGTAAAACAGAACAGGCACTGTGATAATTTCATAGGAAGTTCAGTACAGAAAGGGAAAATAAAGCTATATATTAAGTGAACATGTTGCTAATAATCCAGCACACTGATTTCACACTGAATTAAAACTACATACTGCTCTAAATAGCAACATGCAATCTATTCCACATCATTTCAGATGCAATCTACTTGCATGCTAGCCTCTCTCTGCAAAGTCATAGTGACTAAGATTTGCAAAGAAGCACAGGAACCCTTGAGCCCTGCAAAGGCCTGGGCAGTGACCCTCTGCATTCCTTAATTGCATAACACATCTAAATGTTGGATCTACTGGAAAGCAGTTACTGCAACTCTCATTAGATGGAACAGAATCTGTAGACTTACCTTTTTGAAAAGACAAAATTTCATAATAAGTTATGATTACTCAGGCATTTTAACATAGAAGTACCTAGGGACATCCCTGTTTTCCTCCAGCTCTAAAATACAGGTGTTGCAAGCAGACAGACAACTGATTGTTTTAAGGAGTCAAATAAAGAACTATCAACAGTCAGAGAGAAAATTAGCTTACTTTTATTCTCCTGTCTGAATAGTCTCCTTAGGCTACAAGAGCTGACCAAACTTTTAATCTAACAAAGGTAACAATACTGGTTAAAAAAACCCCAAAAAACAAAAAAAAAAAAAAAACCCCAAACCCCAAACAAACAAAAAACCCCCCAACAAACAACAGCAACAAAAACAAAAAAACAAACAAACAAAAACAACAAAAAAAACACACCCCAAAAAAGAACAAACAACAACAGCAACAACAACAAACCTCTTGGAATTCAGCAGATACAAGCAGAAGGGACAGGATAAGGATCAAGGAGAAAATTCCAAGAGAAAAAGCTATATGAGAAGATGACCAGCCCAGCAACCATGGAACCCAGCAAGAAATCAAGAGTCCAATGATCAGAATGTTGTGTTTGACTTGGATTGAGTGATGAGTGTCAGAGGTATAACTGAGAGGTGTAAATCGGGGTAGGGGTCCCTCTCTGGAGGCACCAGTTCGAGCTGTAACCAAAGAATTAATAGAACACTGATTGGAAACATTCACTTGGAGCTGGCATTCTTAGTGGGGTCCCAGGGTCAGACACAGTTACTGTGGCTGGTCTGTGTAAATCTCTAGCAACTGATACAAATTTAGTGTTTCCTGGATGTGAACTACTTTTCCTCTGCTTAAGAGGTTTATTTGCAGTGCTGCAACGTCCTACTAATTTTATAAAATTCACTTTCAAAGTCACTTTGTTTCATTTATGTCCTAATGCTTATTTTCAATAAGCAGCAGCAAGACAAGCTATGAGTCATTTGAAAGGTGACCTTGTACCAGGAAACAATTACTTAACCATAAGAAAAACTTGTTCCTTTGTAGGTTAACCAACAGGCATTGTCTTCCCAGTTAACTGCATGTATTACAAGATAACCTTTGCACAAAGTTTGATGTCTCTCAACCACTCCAATAAGTTTGGAGGTGTTCATTGTTTAAAGGCCACAGTATGTCCACAGGCCCTAGCCTCTAAAAGGGGGAACAAAAAAGGCAAATCCAAAGCTACCATCTTAAATTTGTCATCAGTTTTTCTCACTCAGGAGAAAGTACAGTGGCATATATGGCACTTCACACAGTGTCTCTGCCCACCCTGGAATGGCAGTTGTCGGGGGCTCCTTTTGCAGGAGTTTAAATTCCCTGGCATTCAGGTGGTTTTAGAGTCCTGGCCCTCTGCAAAGCTCTGTGCCAAACGCAGGAAAAGATGGAGTCTTCAAGGTTAGATGCTTCGTTTATTAGTTCTTATCTTACAATTTTCTCAGTGTCCAGCAAGATGTTTGCTGCGGCTCGGACATCTGGTGACTCCCCCTGTTTCTGGGCTGTCCTTATCTTTTATACTAATTGCTACCTATTTGTTATTTACTATTTCTTACCAATGTCTATCACTATTACTAAAAAGGTCATCTTTACTCTGACCCAATCCTCACTAACTTCTTTGTGCCAATGTCACTGCAGAAATGGAGTGAGGGAACAAGAAGGAAGAAGAAGGGGACAACGCCCCAAATTCTCCATCTTGCCTCATTCACTTCAATGCCAAAAATCCCAAACCCACTGTTTTTTCACCCTGTGATATACTAAACTACAATCTTTCACACTCTTGTGGTCTGCAATGCTTCCTGCAGTGCAAGAAGCCTCTCCCATGGACTGAAATCAAATCCAGTGTCTCTCTGAGCTCTGGGCTGGGGTCCCAGACCCCCCTGTCCAGGTCTCTGACCCTCCAGGGCAACCAAAGGAATGCCCTGGACTCCAACAACACAGGAAAAGGAATGACAGAATTTACTGCCCATTTTTTTTCCCCCGCCAGAGTAGACAGATAATTTAGCAGTCTCCAAACAGTGTTTCTGTATGACTTTTTTTTTTTTTTTTTTTTTTTTTTTTTTTTTTCCCCAGGTAAATAATGTAGTGAATATTCTCTTTAAGGAGAAGTGTTGGTAGAAAAACCATCCCATGCATTCATATGCCTCCAAGCTGTAAGACAGAAAGTATACACCCGAGCAGGATTGGTGGGAGATGCTTCCCAAATCTGCGTAAACCTACCTGCCCCAAAGACCACTGTGTGGTTCCAGCAGTGCAGGGTCAGCCCCCTGCAGCCCCTGCCAGCCTTCCACAGAACAGCTCACAGGATCAGCACCTGCTCTGCTACAGCAATCCCAGCTTCCAGAATTCAAAACGCTCCATCTCCCGCCCTCCACCAAGTCCGCAGTGCTCCTGAACTGGGAAGGGCCAGGCTGGACATAGTCCTTCTGCTCAGATTTAACACAGCTGTTCACCGTTGGCCAACTGGCCATTCTTAATAAGAGAAGCAAATTCCCCATACAGCATGTCCTTCACACTTCAATAATCATTCCAGAGTCATTAAAATAATGATAAAGTGGCAGACAAGGAATATTCCCATAGGAGGAGCGGTGCCTCCTTCAGGAGCAGCAAGCCACCACCTCTGGTATTTTTGTGTATTTCTGCCACTTACACACATTCTAATCCCAATTCAGAGTCTATGAGGATGCTTATTTCCTTCCCCTCCAAGAACCACAGATGACTTAGCAAAAAACCCAAAATAATAATAATTCAGGAATGGAAGCCACTTAGAAAACTCAAGGGATTTTAATGACTGAATGAATAAGGAACTACTTATATTTAAGTAGCAAACAAGTATTTTGCTATCAAAGCACAAGCTAAAGAATTTAAAGAAGCCATAAACATTAGTAAGCCCAACATACAGAACTTGGAGTAAGAAGGCATTTTACACACAAGAGTTTATCAACACAAAACTGTTTAATATTTATTAAATGACACAAAATACCTAGATAACAGACTCACTCTCTGAAAGGACATGTATTTACATTATTTACCAACTTAAGAAAGACTCTCTGTACCCATATCAGACTTATGAAACATAAAAAAGGTTTTGCTGCTTTTTGCATCGAAGGATGCAACGGTGATACATGCCCTGTTTGCAAGTCTGCATAAACTATAAGTTTTTGATGCTGTGAAAAAGCACAATTTCATATTCTGGTAGCTGAGGGAAGAGACTTCTGAAAAGTAACAGGGTTAGTTTCCACCCCACCCCCCCACCCCCCACTCCAGACACACTCTCGAGACTGTTATACAAAAAGTATATTACATTTTTGAATGCTGCTGTACTCTTACAATTTTAGTGTAACATTTCAAAGAAAATGTTCTCCCTACTGTATGAGAGCACAAAAAAAAAGTGGTATTAAAACATTTTTTTAGATGTACGTTTTTAGTTTTAAAAGAAAGCATTAGGGCAAATGATATGTTTAGGAAAAAAATGAAAGGCTGACCAAAAAAAAAAAAAAAAAAAAAAAAAACCCACCAAAAAAACCCCAAAACCAAACCAAAACAAAAAAACAAACAAAAAACAAACAAACCCCAAAACAAAACAAAAAAACAAGGGGGAAAAAACCCCCAGAAAAACAACAAAACAAAACAAAAAAAAACCCCTACCACCCCAAAACACCGCCCCCCCCCCCGCAAAACACGTTGAGACCAAAATATGAAGACTAGCTAAAACCTAACAACTTGCTAGGGTTTGTTTTGTTTTTTTAATTAACTATTTACTTTGGCACCTTTGTGTAAACTATAGAACAAAACGTTTACAACACATCTGCAATTACAGCATTTGAACAAAATGGTCACTTTTGAAACCAGCCAAGACAAAAAAATAGTCCATTTATGGGTATAAAGATTAAAAACCCTAAAATATATATTTCTAGGAATAAACTGCAATTTCTTATGAACAAGGTGCTATAAACTGCATGCAAGAGTCAAGATTAAAAATGTGTGGCCAAAAAGACAAGCTGTATTCTAGCCAGATGAGTTGTGGTCCAAGCCCATTTCAGGTTTTCTTACAGAGATATATATGGCTCAATAAGCAGGCACACGATCCCAGCAAGAATTTGCAGAGTTGTATGACGACAAATCTTGGCTGCAGCTTTGTCATTAACCAGGAATGAGCAAGACCTTAGCAGAAGAGATGAACAAGTTCTTGGGGAAAACCCATGAAGCTACAAGAAGCCTTCTCCCCTCCCCTTGCTCATCCCCTCCTGGTCTAGCTAGGGTTCTCAAAGTTCATTCTTTGGGTTGCTTTAACTGGATTGCGCTTAGGGTCTGCCTCAGATGGTGAATTCTGATGAGATTTGAGGACATTTTCTGTATAGTATTTTCTGCATTAAAGTTACTGAAATAGACAGGATAAAAATGAAATAAACCTACAGTCCTTTGCAGTTCGTTTGACTGAATGTGACACTTGTGTAATGAGGAAGGGTTTTACCACAACAGGTGTTCACATGTGTAGTGGTGTCAGATTTATATGCTACAACACACTGAATGGAACCAGCTCAATACATCAGCTCCTGTCTTCCAAAAAGTTAAGTCTTATGCTTCTTCTCCAATTCTCTTTAAAAGGAATCTTTTATTGGCTGAAGATACAAAACACATACAAGAAAAGGAACACTGAATGTGAAACACAGAAGGTGTTTTGGTTTGTTTGTTTGTTTGTTTTTTTAATGGTGGGGGCATTCTTTCCTCCCCAATGGATCTCTATTTGAACTGATAGTTGAAGATTTGCAGGAATCTTCAAGGTTCTTACCACATAACTCTACTGTCAGTATTTGTCTCATAGAGGCAGGGGTCGTCCTGGATGTCTACCAGTGGTTATGCTGCAATAGTGTCAAGGGGCAAGGTAGATTTTCTGCAGATCACAAAGAGCTGTGTAACAGTTAGCTGAGGGTGACTGCAAATAAGTTAGTAGGAAAAATCCACCCAGATTTGTTTCATCTGTCAGCTGAGGACTGCATACAAAAGAGCCTGAGAGAAAACATGGCTAGAGAATATATGGAATTAAACAGCAGATTAAAAGAAACCACTAAAGATGGGATGTGTCAGATAGAAAACACACACGCACTCTCACACTTGCGCACCCCTGAATGTGGGATCACAGTGATAGAAGTTATAGGTCATAGAGAGCTAAGTTACACTGCCATTAAACAAAAGTAACATCTTGCTTTCATATCTGGTATTCCCCAGGACTATCAGTGCCTGAAAGAGGATAAGGTTTTTCATTGTGCTCTGCAACACAGCTGATCATAGGTCTAAAGCCTGGCGGGGTAAGGAAGAAATGGTACATGGAGGAGTTCCTTTTCTGCTGACACCGTTTTTTTTTCCCATATATTCCTGGCACATGCTGCTATAAGCAATAAAAAAAAGCATTTTGTTGAAACAAAGCTCTACATTCAAGTGACTTACTCTCCCATGTCTTATAAAGATGCAAAGAATGCTCTCTGGTCATCTAAGAAAATATATTTTAGATGCCTTGTAGCAATATTAAACTTACTATATGAGAGGTAGGCTTCTGGGTTCTAGGAGGCCTGCAAGGCTCTAGGGCTGAGTTCTTAAAGCTTTAAGTTAAAGCAATCCAAAGCAGGGCAGCCATAGAAGAACTGCCCTGTCTAAACCTTGAGGTTAGTTCAAGTTTAGAATGTTGCAAAGCAAAACGAGTATTAAAATCCATTTGCAATTTTTGTTCTTACAGCTTCACCACAATAAACAAGTGTGGCTTTTCATCTCTTAACAGAGTCTCTTTATTCTAGAGTATTGCTGCCAAAAGGTGAAGGCCTCCTACCCATAACTAGTAAAAACTGTCACTTCTTCCATTATGGCTGTTTTATGCTTAAAATTCCCCAAGGTGAACACCAATTTTCACAGGCAAGCCATATAAATCTAATCTGAACTTGCTTTGTTGTAGCAGTTATTTAAGAATGGTGTCTGTATATACAGTATATATGCCCACACTGCAAACTTTATACATCGTTTTATATTGGCACCATTTTGTCTTAATTGCAACCAAGAATATTTTCCATTAGATTAGCAAAAAGCATAGCTTGGCTTACTCCTCATTTTACCTCCTTAAGAGAAAAAAATCCAAGTGCGGGCACCAACCAAATCAATGGTATGTATAACTGAAATGCATTCTGTACAGTAAATTAAAAGTTTGCATGCAGTTTAAGCATTTTAGAGGCTATTTTCTTATATTAATGAACCTTCTGTTTCCATTCAAAGATGTGAAAGATATCTATTATCAAGGGACTTCTCTTCAGACCCAGAGACAAATGGAATCAGAAAGACCAGGTACTTCCTTTCAGCTTTCTGCACATCTTACTAAATAACATGCAAAGAGTTCAACAGCATTCTTCTTAAAATGTAAATAGTACTCTTTAAATGGGCATGTTAACCACTGAAAGAAGTCCACTCTACTATACTTTTCCATTACACCGCTTTCATTCAATCATCGGTAGTATAAAAAGTCAATTAACGGGATCAACAGGCTAGTTTATCCACTGGCAACTGTGTAGGACACCAAGTGTGCAGTAAAACAAAGGCCAACATATGTTTATGCAATATAGTTGTACTGATTCGGGTTTTCTTTATCTCTTTCCATGTAGTCTCTGTCAATCAAGGATTCTATTCTCTTCTTAAGGTCAGCAGGCTGCAAAATAAAGTACATGTCAGCATTATTACTTTGCAGTTAATGCCTCTTGGCTCTTTCTTTCCACTTGAGCCAAATATCTATATTGTTTGAGATGGCTGAGGAAACAGAAATCCCAGTTTAAAAAAAAAAACAACAACCTTTTAAGGATCAGAGCTTCTAAAGTCTGCAGCATATAAGTGATGGAAGAGAAAGTTACAAAGTCAGATCATCACCTGCAGCTAAACAGATTTTTACAGAAAGGAAAAATATTTGTTGCTCTTTGAACTGAACTCTAAATAAGTGCAGTTTGTGCATCATGTACCGAAGTGTTTCTATTTCTGACTTTTAGCCAGTAAGAGATGGTACAAGTTTCATTTCCTCTTGAAGCCATATGAGTTTTGCAATAGTTCGGGTGCCCCATGATTTTGTTGGGTGACGAACTTTATAAAAACGCCTCATGATAACAAGTGAGGAAGATTTAAATAATCTGCTATAATCTCACAAAGCCCAACCACAGTTTATGCAATATTTACAGACGTGCAGGCACTCAACATGGTAATACAATGGAATGAAATAGCAGGACCTTTTATTTTACATTTCCATTGATAGAGAGCACTATATATTTGAATTCCAACAATGTATCATTGTTCATTTGAAAATCCATTTCCATTTGTACACAGTAAGCCAGTAATTTTATACTGCAACTGTGGGCTTCTGCAGCTTTGAGACATTCACCAATATTTTATTTTTGTTCCTATATATGTGTGCATATATATTAATCAGTATAATCCATCTAGAAAAACCACTGTACTTCAAAAATATCAGCCAAGTTAAGATTGTAATGCAGAACTGGTTTTGAGATCAGAGGCATTTTCTCCTTTGCCCAAGAATGCCTTGCCAGGACACTGCAAACAGTGGAACAGCAGCACACAAGGAGAGCCAGCTGCTCCCTTACTGCTAACAAACTCCAGGGCTGAAATCCTTTGGAAATACGTTTTAGTAACAACTGGCACTCTAAAAATTCCTGAAAGTGAGTATTTGTCCCTTCTAATACTAAAAAGATACGTATTTTAGACAGAAGCACTGTTCAACTGAGGGCAGGCCAGGAAAGATAAAAAGAACTAATAAAGTTTTAGAAGCAGAAAAATCAGTACACCACCTTGACTGGGAATTTCAGCTGGTTGTAGACCTCTGACACAAGCAGGTTATGACTCAGTGTCTTGCGCATCTTCATGATCCGCACAATGGCGGCATCAATTTGGTACTGCCGGTCCTGAAACACTCTCTCTGTAGTGCTTGCCTGTTCCTCCACCTGAAGGATCCATTTAGAAAAGTTTTAATGAGAATACCAGCACTGTCAAAACAATTCTTTCTGTCTCCAAGACGATTTTCAGTGTAAGACAGTTGTCAAATATCTGACAAAGCCTTCACAAATACGAAGACTGACTGTGTATTGAAAAACACGCTTCTACAAAGAATTAAAACCTTTGCACAGATTTTACATTGTATGGCTGTCAGAGAAACAAGTCCACAGTGAATTTGCCATGTTCACAGTCAGTAAAGCATCATGGAATGAGATAAAGGACAAAAAGACCGTTTCATAATTAGAACATCTCTCAACCTTACTTAGAGACATCCAGCAATCACTGATGTCTTAGTACACAGGCACACATTTAAATCAGCACTGTTAGCTATGTGCTGTCATCCAAGCTACACGTGTAACTCTGACAGAGATAGCAGTATGTTCATGACAACCAGGAGGAAAAAAGTTTATAAAAGGGCAGGCAATAAGGTTCTTAATCCAAGGATCTAAACCCCAGGGGATTAAAAAAAAATATACCGTTTCTTTCATCTGAATTTGGTTGATTTTTATCCTGAAGAGCTTATGTCTGAAATCATCATTACATGTGAATTTATCACCATCTTCTACATCTTTGCCTTTGGGGCTTTTAGTAAGTACTCTGGCTTTGCCACAAGCCAGAGATTGAAGGGTCCTTCTCAGCTCTCCATCCTCTAAAACAGAAACAAGTTGTTTAGGTTTTTTTAGTAAGAACACTTGGAAGTACTCAGTTGTTTTTGATACCAACCTATCCCAGTGGCTTGCTTTATCTCCTCTAAACTGAACTCCTCTCCTTCATTAAACATGAGCAGCACCAGTGTCTGGAACAAGGAGACCTGAAGTTCTTTCTTGCCCTGTCACAAAGGAAATAAACAGACATCACCAGGCTGTTTTTCTGAGGGGTGAAGGGAAGGGAATGAGGGGAACATGAGAAACAAGTCACTCTTGCACGTTAGTTATTTCACTAACAGTTATTTTATTCACTTGAGAATATGGAAGAATAGAAGTTACTGGCCACTTTTGTTTACTATGAAATGCGGAAAAAGCATGAGGCCACAAGGCTGGACTATTCAGTGACAAAACTCACTCAAGATATGTATCACATGACTCCAGACAAGTCTCAAAGCACTGAGAGCTTAAAATTACAATTTGGAAGACCTTTAAGTCAAAATCTAACACAAACATTAGTTTAAGGAACCACAGAATCTTTGAAACAATCAAGTTTGATAATACTTGTTTTAACATTACCTTTTTCTGAAAATGAAAGTGGAAAGCATTCTTATTTCATGGGAAAATTTTATGCCCATGAAGAAATGCTGAAGGGGAATAACTGGAAACCCTTTTAAAGCAGTTGTGTTCTTGTACAATCCAGAATTTTTCTTTATTTCAGTTGTGAAAAGCTTGCTGTGAACATGTTTAATGCTACCAGATGAAGTAAGGCCATTGAAGAAACATGGCCCCTTTTTTTTTCCTCTCCCCACTATAAAAATGAGGGCCATTTTTAATCTGGAGCTAAAGCCAATGGACATTTTCCCCAACAGCCTTTTCTTTCCCCACCAATACAGAAATTTGTTACATGTTCTTAGACATTAACACATCTGTTTCAGAAACTACCAACTCTGGATATCACAGGATCACAGCACAAAAAAGTTTCCCCATATATCTCTAAGGTACAACCCAGACTTGGAATCAACAAAACAACAGGAGCAATAGAAACAATAGACTCACCTCTTTAAATTCTGCTTTTAGTACACAGTGTCCTAGTGTTGACTGCCACTGAAGTTTCCTACCACTGTGTTTTCCTAAATAAAAGGTCTTGAAAATCTCCTGCAGTTTTACCATCTAAAGAAAGAAGAATTCCAAAACACTACAACACAACTTCTACTTTAAAAGCATCCTTCCCTCCTCCCAACCAATTAAGCCTTAAATCAAGGCTTAGAATGATAAAGTGAATTAAACAAAAACAAATTTCATTTTAAAAAGATAGTTCTGCATTTCCCTCACTATGCAGATTGAAAACCAAGCATCAGTGGATCCCAAGGTGCATTTCTGACAGGCCAATACTTGTATAACCCATGATGTTCATTACCTCTGGGGGCAGATGGACCTCCATAGGCACGTAGGTTGGCCAATAACCCATAGTCAGAATATTCACTGTTAGTTCAATGTTGCCAGGGACATTCTGATTTTGCATATACTGCAAAGAGAAACAAAATAAATTGAAATAGAGGCTATGTTTATTACACATATTTCAGATAGAACTGAAAAGTTAGGACTGGCATTGAGAGAGCAGAGAAGACAAGTGACTGCAGTTGTATGAACTGCAAGTTACATAACAAAAAAATTAAGAACAAGCACTTTTCTGAAGTTCAAAAGGCACTTCCACACAGGAAGAAAACAGCAAATGCAGTGTTTTAGCAGGCTGAGGTCAAGATCTATCTAATTAAGTGTGAATAGAGGAAAGAATATTAAAAATTGTTTGCAATCAAAACATTACAAAATCACCAGAACTAATGTACAAAAACTTGAAAGCCAGGCATCAGAATATAGTGGTGTTAAAAATGTCTTAGAGCTGATGTTAAAATGTTTTGTAAGTTTACAATTCTTATGCCACGGGTGATGATTTGTTTGTTTGTTTGAAGAAACTTGTCTCAGTTTTTTTGCTGTCT
Source organism: Hirundo rustica (assembly GCF_015227805.2). Classification (NCBI taxonomy): domain Eukaryota; kingdom Metazoa; phylum Chordata; class Aves; order Passeriformes; family Hirundinidae; genus Hirundo; species Hirundo rustica. The sequence goes on along the minus strand of NC_053488.1, from coordinate 82,774,263 downwards.
TGCTCAGGAAAAATCTTTAATAAATTCAGTAAAATTTTCAAAAGCACAGACAGCACAGACAGCAGGCTTTCGTTTAGTACCTGTTTGAATTGTATCATTATGTCTTTTGAAAGCTCCATATCTTTAAACATTCCTTCAAGTTTGCTGGTGAAAGCAGCGCCACATTCTATGAAAGAGAAAATGTAAATATTAGAAATGAATCTGTTTATGTTCAACACCTCAGAGTAGTTATTCTAAGTGCCAGAATGTACTTTTAAGCAAAATGACCTTTTTCAGCAGGTTTTCTTACATAAAGACCTGGATTCTAATTAAGATACAGAATAAGGTTACAAACAAGAAAAAGAAAAATGTTTTACTGTGGTAGCTATTTTGCAACCCAGTTGTTCCACATGGACCTGACTGCTCAGCCTTTGACTATGGTGGCCACCAGTCACTCAGATGACAATTCTAATTCCTATCAACTGCCTTACAAACTGTCTCCTGATGGCAGAACAAGATCAAGGTCTGAAAATCTTACCCATACCACCCAAAGGCTCCATCCAATGAAACAATGAAGACCAGACCAGAGAACAACTAGATGGCAGTGAATAACAACTGGAAGTCACCTTTAAGTTCTCTGAGCACATCACTAATTTACTCAGCAGGGAACCTCAACTCTATCCCACGGGCTGAGATGTACTGTGCACTTTAAGTTCCTGGGTGTTGGCTTTTCCTGTTATAATTACAAACTAAAAGCAAATTACTCTCCTCAAAACCCACCAGTCATTCAGGACCTGCACAGAGGCTTTTGTCCTCATGGAAAGGGGAAATACCAACAGTGTTTCTGTGAAGGTCTGTTAAAACAACTACTTTTAAAAGAAAGCTGATGGATAGAAATGATAGGTAGAAATGACAGGTAGATAGGTAGATTAGATAGACAGATTACATATATTAGATATTTACCATGTTTGAGTTTGGAAAGCATAGATTTTTCAGCATCTACTGATGCACTCTTCCCAACTAATAGTCTCTTTGCTAGATCTTTTTTATAAAAGGCCTCAAAGACATCTTTTCCTGTAAAAGATGGGATTTGAAAATGATCACTAAGTACTGATGGTTTTAAACAAGCATTACCTACCCAAGCGAGCCAAGTCAAAGCTCAGAAAAGCAAAAAAGGTCTTCATATGAAGTTTTCCACAAGTTTTGTTATTTGCAATTTGACAGGCAAAGTAGCTAAATAGCACTGCACCAATAAACCACATGCACAAACACGTGAAAATGTAACCAGACTGCAAAAATAATTTCAAAGTACCTTTATGTTACTGTTAAACAACTGTTTCCCCACAAAAAAAATCCCAGTACTTACCATATATGAATCTAAATATGATCATAATTTTATCCAGCATTTTTTCAAGCTCTTCATCAGTAGCTTCTTTGTTGCCTGCACGAAGCTTTGAATCTACATACTTAGCTAAAAGGGTGTTGAAGAATAGAGTTTAGCACATGCTTAATATCACAGTAAAACAGAAGTCTCTAAATCTAATATTATGAAATCTTGAAAATGTAAAGAATCCTGAAATCACTTTCTATCAGCCTCATAACAGCTACCTTGATACATTTTCACAGAGGCTATAAAGTTATAAAAACATTATAGCCTAGTATCTTTTTTCAGATAAGCAATGACTGCATCTTAACTTTATTATCATACACAATGTTAAAACGTTTTGCCTATGGAAAAAAAACTTGGTTTATGTTGTGATCTCAAAGTAGAGTCACTGCTGTTGCAGATCGACATGGCTGCAATAGAAGGAAAATATCAGAAGAAAAACATGTAAATCAGTTATTTAAATGTGTTGACTCTACTGCTGAATTTATCTAGCATATTATTATTAGGTTTTAATTTCCAGTTTCAATCAAACTAGATTGTTTGTTTTAATTTCAAATGGGCTGGTAAGCACATTACAGTTAAGGAACTAATGCAAAAAAAGGAGGGCAGAAAGTATCACTCCACAAGCCTAACAGCATAACCAATTGCAAAGCACGTACTATTCACCGTGTGGGGAAATGATTCAAAAGTGCAGTGTACCAGGCACGTAATGCACATATCTGTAAATAATATTCTCGGCAAAATAGAGATTCTGTCCCCACAGGATGAGAGGTTCAGTGCATCCTCAGCTCTCTTCCCTTTCACATACTAAACCCCTAACAGCTCTGTGCTGGTGGCACAGTTACATAAGCTTCCGAAAAAATCTAATTATTAGCAGTATTCTCATGTCTGGACACCAGCCAATTGCTGGAATGCCCAAATTCCGATGTTCTGCACTTTTCTATAACCTAGCCACTGAAGTGATGAACAGTTTGCTTTTAATGTTTGATGCTACCCTCCCAAACAACTCCCTTGCATCAGGTGGTACAGCAGATCCCGAGTCTGATGAGCACTGTGCATGTACTAACACACAATTCCAGCATATACCATCTTGTAAGTGCATCAGCAACTCAGCATCCAAATTCTCACACAAAAGAAATTGAAGAGAAATACCTATGAGTTCAGCTGGCTTATTTGGTCTTTTGTTAATGAATGTTTCAAAGGCTTCTTTCATGGCATTTACAAACTTCTCATTCTTGAGAAAGCAAACATCAATGATATGGTCAACTTTGTCTTTAAAATCAAGAAGTTCTTGGACCATGGTTTTGTCTTTTTCAGGATTAATCACTATAGTGCTACCAAATGCCTGCAAAATAAAACATATCTTTCAATTAGCCTGAATAATTAATTAAATGACAAAACTTCTAAAATCTGAAGTTACCTTTGTAATGTGCTGTTTCTGGTACTCATATTAGTTCCAGTAACAACAGAAGTATTATTTTATTATGTATAACTGTATTATGAAGTATTTACTATGTAATAATCCCTAGGCCTTGCCTATTGATTCAAAACCTACTAATGAAAAAGTGAATGGACTCAGAACTTCTGTCTAAAGAAATAAAATTTTGCATGGAAAAGTAACACCCTTTCTGATCATCTGTATCCTCAGGTCTTACAAAGGCAATGCTGCCACTAAATTCAGTTTTATTTATTAGTATCCCTATGCCATTCCAAAGCCTTCCTTCACAACAACCATATTTTCTGTGACATTTTCACTGAGAAATAAAATGAATCATCCTAAGTGATATTCAAGTGCTTTTTGAACTTCAAATGGTTGGTAATTTAAACTACCACTCATTCTCACATGAATTTTTATTAAGAATAAGACAAACATTCTGCCATTACCAAAATAACTACTGATGAAATACAGTTGTCCCACAAACTAACTATAAGCAAGATTATAAAATTCAAATTTATTTGGAATTCAGTAATTCAACTGAATGTTCAATGTTTTCTTCAACAGGACTAGAACAGTTACTGAACCTTTTCTGGGATGTTTCAAAAGCTGTCTATTAAATACATGTTTATAAGCAATATCTTCAATTTTTGGAAAAATACAATAGTTTACAGGGATGATACAAGTATCTGTGTATACTAGGACCAGTACCTTTATGTATTCAATCCAGTGCTGCAAGAGAACCTGTACTCCACCTCTCACACGACTGAATAACTGATACAGAAGAGACAGGTCTTGAATTCGGTTTTCATCAAGAAGGTGATTTAGACCTGGAAATGAGAGAATTTTGATAGAAAGCTTATTACTACAGTGAGGTCTCTTCAAAATTAGTATTTTTTTGTCAAGCCATTAGTGGGGGTGTCTGTTGGGTTTTTATTCCATTTTAAAGTAATTAACTTAACAGTGAAACACAATATCTAGCTGAAACCTTAATAATCTTATTATTGCACATAGGCATGTACTTTACATAACAACCTTATCACAACATCTTTGTTTACTTTTGCTTTACTATTCCCTAAAAGTCTGAAAGGTTTACACTGTACTAATCCATACGAAAAATTCATTGGCAAGACAGGTATGAGTCTCAACTCCAGCCGTAAAATAAATTTTACAGATGCTTGAAGGCAAGCAGCTTCAAGAAATATCTTCACCATTCACTTTTTAACATTCTGGAGAAGGCCTGATGCTCTACCAGCAAGATTCTAAGGAAGTAGATGGGTAAAGATCAATACCTCTCTCAAGGAAGAGTTTGTTACACAGTTGCACAGGAAGATGCTCACATACCTGTTTCATTAAGAATCTGGCTACTAAGGACTTGATTCTTTTATTATTCAACTCTTGCTGCACCCTGTACTTCTATTTCCAGATTATCTCTGAGATAACAGACAGTCACTTGACTCCACAGAGACTATTGTAGAACTGAGGCAATGTATTCCATAGCTCAAATTATACTACATTTTTAAAACAAGCTGCTTTTTGTCAGCAGCAAGTACTCGGTATTTCCCTTTTCCGTTACTTCAGTCATAATTCAAAGCATACTCCTTTCTTTACCTCCAAGTCTTCAAAATGCCACTTAACACACTGAACTTGAGGCTAATTTTTCTTTTGCTTTGCATCAGAAGACAGCATAATGTCCCCTTATCTCCAACAAGGAGAATGGTCAGTGCTATTTTGGGAACTGAGGAGCAAAGGGAGTTAAACGATGATGTAGCTTGTCCTCCCCCTGCACCCAAATCCATCGCTTTCTTTCAGCACAGGAACTGAAAGCCCCAAAGCAGTAATTAGAAACATTTCTACAGAGAAGAAAGATTACCTTTCTGAAGAATGGCTGTTAAATGTTCACCTAGAAGTTGCTTTTCTACCGTAGCAATTAATGGCTTCCTACAGAAGAAATGTTTAGAATTACTTTTCCTTTTTCCATTACTGACAGTTTTTGAGATTATGTTAATTACATTATCATTGCAAGTACTCTAATTATCTGTGGCCAAAGACCTAAAATGATTATACGAATATTTATCCTTTTTCTCTCCAGTAAACAATTTTTTTTTCCTGTTTGTTGACTGATGATTTTAATTTATCCTTTTTCTCTCCAGTAAACAATCTTTTTTTTTTTCTGTTTGTCGACTGATGATTTTAATTCATACCATAAGCCTGTTGTACATGACCTGTAGGCAGCTGGACAATGATTCCATCAGTGAAGAAGTTGGGGAGAATTCATCAAATACTATGCCTAATCCCGTGTTGTGGGAGGACATTCATTTCTTGTGAGACAAACCAATGAGAAATAAAAACAGACAAGTCAAGGGGTATTCAAACCATACAGGGAATTGGCCACTAATACTAGCATGGAAGAAGAAAGCCACTAAACAAGCTAAATGCTTTCAACGCTGAAATAAGAAGAAAATCAAAACATATGACAGCAGCAATAAAACACTCCTCTCTCAGAAAGGTCTTGATATCAGTGACCTACATTTTCTCTCAGACACAACAGCTGTAGCTTTATGTTAGAAGACCTCCACCTGACTATGCTGGAAGAAATCCTGCCTCTAAGTAGAAAAGATTGAAGAATGACACTATTCAATAATTTCCCAGGCTCTATATGCAAATACTGTTTTGCAAATTTTCAGAGGCTTTAGCTTTAGAGTTTTCTATGCTGAGTCTTATCTTTTTCAGGTAGGACAACAGTTGATTAATTACATTTCACCTGGAAAGAGACATCTGGGCTGGGAGTGGCAGCCTATTTTTCTTCAAGCAAATACTTAACAACATTTATACCGAAAAAAGAGTGACTTAGAAAAGGCTATTAGCTGTGTGAGCCAAGACAGTGCTTCATTGTAAACATGGAACCGTGGGAGGTGAAAAGCATTTAATGGTCAGTCAATAACAGAAATAAATTGCAGCTACTTAAATGGCCCTCAACAGAAGAGCAGCCAAACAGCTCATACCACCAGGCAAAGAGAGATTGCACTTACTGTGTGCTCTGATCTAAATAAGTGATTATTCTGTCTGCTTCTTCTTCTAAGCGCTTGTTGACATGGTGAAGATATTCTGGAACCTGAAAATGCCAGAGCAGTTTTGTATGTTAAAAAAAAAAAAAGCAACAAGAAGGAAAAAGAGACAGTACTGGTCTGACAGAAGTAGCAGCTCCAGTTTTAAGCAGAAATCATTAGCACTGTGACTGAAGGCAACTGCACGTGCATTTCCTTTTTCAGAATACTATAAAACAATTACTGCCTTGTATACTGTCTAAGGCAGTGTGTCCTTGACATGTGCTTTGACGTTAGGCACCACAAACATCATTAAACATCCAAAATACCTCTCGTTCCTGCATAAGTCTCTGTCCCTCTGCTGCATACAGGCGATTAGTCTCTTCCAAGAATCTATGCTCGAAAGAGTCCTGATAAATCTGGGGAAATAACATGACAGCAATCCAGGGTAAAGCTTACTGAGCACTAAGAAAGAATCTGAGCTTTTCAGTGGTTTAGAGGTGAAACAAGTTTACCCACCTGCAAGTCAGAAAGCATACTCAGAAGGCTTCGCAGCAAACTCCTGTCGATAGCCTCACCATTTCTTTCCCTCTCGATCAGCAGAAGAATGCCATCAATAGTTTTGTTCTGAACCTTCTGATCACTGATTATATGAGTTCTGAACAATTCTAGCCCCATATCCCTAAAAAGAAAGCAAAGACTGCTCAATAAATTGTTTAAGAATAAATTCCAGATCTCTCTTATTAAAATATGATTTGTATCTAATAAAGAGGCCAATACCAGCATTATTCCATGTCGTCATTCCTCTGCCTCCAAATCACGCAAGATGAACAAATAAATGTACACTAAAATAAACCATGACACTACACCAACATGAAGCTACATATTTTAAACACTGATACAGATATCTTTTCCTAAACAACAATGTAACATCTTTATTTTACAGTTGATTGACAGGATGTTGGAACTCCAACCTTCATGAGAAAAGAAAAATACCATCCTGGGTTCCAATTCCATGGTTATGGTGTTGGACAGTATTCCTTTTTTTGTCCATCACTTACTAATCTATAATTCTTAGGCACAGCTTAGAAGAGTTCAGTGATGTGACAGACAAGGATCTCTGCAAGATCCCAGTAAAAACCTTCCATGGATTTGAAACTATGGCTATGGTCATGCTTAGGAAAAGTCAGGACCCTCCATCAATCTCTTGCAAAGTAATTCAGGTACCAAAGAACAGTAGGCCATATACTAATTATTAATAATACAAGGAGCAGAAGCTGAAGTCCAAAAAAGCGTATCTTGCTTTTATTTTAAGCACCTCTTTATTTCAAGAATTACAGAACTTGAAATACTGTGCCTGCTAAAGCAGTTACCCCAAACTCTTGCACTTCAGTTGTTGACCAGACCCCTTCCTTTAACTGTGCAAACTGGAGGCTGATATCTACTTCACTGAAATTTGGGATCACAGCTATTCTAGAACAATCCTATAATTTATGGCAAATAAATTAAAAGTCTTCCTTTGCAACAAGCACTTGTGCATTCACCATGTAATTTACAGGTTGCTATGAGGTTTTACATTAAAAAAACCACCTGAAAATCAGCAAGATATAAGCAATAGTTGAAAGAGACCCCCAAATAATTTTATTTCTGCAACCCCCCCAAAATTTGGTTCTTTGTGCCCTTACCAAATAGATGGCAGCATTGAGTTCTGAAGTACGTAAGTTCGATCCAAGAACAGAAAGATACTTCTAATCATAATCTGTCACGAGAAGGAATAAAACAGCCACAACAATTTTACTCTTAAAACTGAAGAGCAACACCAATTATGCTCAACAACAACAAGAAATCCCACCAATCAGTTTCAGGCAATGCTTTCTTGGACACTGCTGATTTATTTAACATCTTCTGCCAATCCCTGCAAGGTGATCAATATGACACTTTCCGTATTTCTGTATAACAGAACAACTCCTTTAAAATTAAGTATAAAGGAGAAAGGTTTGCATAAAACTGACAATGAGGAGTAAGGGGTGTGTGTGTCCAAGATCAGACCCATATGCCAAGAAACACACTAGAGTAAAGTATTTTCAAGGCTTGATTTCTAATGAACTACATACAGCTGTATATCACAAAGAAACCTTACATAAATTTAAGACATTTCAGAAATTTGAAATGAAACAGACTTAAGCAAAACAGGCTGACAAAGCAACTGTTTTTCCTTAAAAAGATAAACTTACCATTTGTCTGCAGTGATCTTGCCAACATTTGTCTATTTTCTTTAGAAAAAGGACACTATCCAATGAATCCATGATGAAATTATTAAGAAAATCATGATTAATAGATGGTGTAAGCAATGAAATTAACCAATTTTATTATTTTTAGAAGACACTTAACAGAGAGCACAACAAACTCACCCACTCTCAGAAAGAACCAGTAAATTTCTCGCAACACATTTTTTAATGAGGGTCTTTGTGTTAATAATGAGAAATCAAAACTGTCTGAACAAATTTAAAAATATATATCTAAACAGTTTTGAATATTTTGTTTAATCCCCATCCCTGGGGAATGGAATAAACATACATATCCTCATACCTCAAAAGCCAGCAATACCCACTACAAGTAAGAGCTTACCACTACACTCTAATTTCAGCTCATGTTAAGAGTTAACCTTAAGAAAAAAATTCTGTCCTTCAAATTTATCTTTTATTCGGCTCACTGCAGTGTTATGGTACTAATTAACATCTACTTAACAGGATGTCAACCTGATGCAACTTCAAACTTCTGAAAATAAAACAGTTTGATCCTCAGAACCTGACATGCTGCAAGACCACTATTACTTTTCCAAAAAACCCCAACAGCTACTTGTTGGAAGACTTTTCACTTTATCTACGCTTGGCAAGTTCAATATAAAAGCCTGACATGATACAGCCAAAAAAGGCTTTTTAAGCCTTGCTGCAAATCCAACACAAGCTTCTGTAAGACGTCAAAGTGTTTCAGAAATACCAGTGAAGCTTTCTCAGAAACTTTTCAATGGTTACAGACATAAAGGAACAAGTAGTGTTCTCCCAGGTCCCACGAAGAAATAAAAGCAAAACCAATGACACAAAACCTAGTAATTCAGATTACCATCATCTAATGTCACAAAATAGTCAAAGAAATCCATCACTATATACTTGCAGGTAAAATAATTTTGGCTTGTCAACAGTAAAGAAAAGGATATTCTCTGAATTGGTGAATTTGTGCTTTAATGTGGTCTTCACAGATCTGCCTCAATTGTTTGTACAAATTTGCAGAGATCTTGTAGGAGCAGAGATTTTCAACAGCCTGAAGTAAAGAGAAAGAGAAACAACAACAAAAACACTTGTTATATTCTTACATGTGGTTTTACAAGAAAGGAGGACTTCCCTCCCAGACAAGAATTCTGCCTCTCACAGCTTTTATCACAGTTTTTTTAACTGCTGCATGCAAAACACCAGAAACAGACAAGGCACTGCAACGGTAACAGGAGATAAAGGCAGGCCACGTCCTGAACAGCTCACAGACTATTGATTTAGCTGGAGTGTCAATCTCTCACATGGAACTGCAGGACTGGCACCTCTAAAACAATGAATTATTTAGTACTTTAGTACTAAAGTACTTTAGTATCTTCCAGTAGCTTGCTGGGCTTCATACCTCAAAGCAATCACTTAAGGTGCTCTGCAAGTCACACTGATATTAGTGGAAAAGCACGGCCAGATTAATTTCCTTTTGCAGTCCTTTCCTTGATTAAGCTCCCCTCATCCCCGAAGATACCTATATATACATGTTATCTATCTTATCTATCCATCCACCAACTATGTGTCTGAATAAGTTTAATTATAATCCTGAATATTCATAGCATGACTACATTTACAGTGACAATCCCGGATTTCTAGGTCCCATTAAGTATTAGAAGAATTATCACTGTGCTCACAGTAAGAAGTGAAAAAAAGTTTAATGAGGCCATGTCTTGGAGGCTGATCAAGCAAACAATACTTTTTAAATCCATTAGTGTATCTGTAGACTTCTAAAATTCATACTCATAGTTCAGAAAGCAACTAAACAACTTTAACTCTTTGCAGGCCGGGGAAAGACACAGTAAGTGATTACTCTGTAAAACACCTGTAGAAGCTAAAGGAGTTTTAAATTAATGCTTTGTACTATTATTTATTTATGGGAAAAAGCTTCAGTTGCTTTTTTCTCAACTCCTTGGGAAAAAAAAAAAAAAAAAAGGACTGGAAGGTTAAGTTTGTTCCCCAGCACCTGCAGGCAACCATGGAAGGACTGCATAGCTCAGAAGTGCACAGAGCAGATCTATGCCATCACACTTAAATTCCCCCAGAATATTTCCCAAGAGTCCAAATGGAACGAGACAGTGAACAGTCACCACTAAAAGCACAGTGACAATTAAAATAGCTGAACAACAGTTCTTTGGTTCATCCAAGGATATCAACAGGAATCATTCTGAGTGCAACTGCACTACATCTAATACTGGCTCCAGCACACAGAGGAGTTAAAAAAAATCCCTAACAGAACACAAAATCAAACCTACATGAAAACCGAGACCTCACAACAAAACCATCCCACACAATAACTGCAAAACCCCCTCAAACCTGCATGAGCTTATTGTCAGAAGTAAACAGGTATAGCAAGAGAGTGAATGAGCCAATTAAACAAAACAGGTCTGAATGAAGACTGTAAGGAAAGCCAAAATTATGACTCAAGTATATATATCTTAATATTTGGAAACAGCAACAGATTTAACTCCCAGCCTCAACATTTAAGAAACACCAAACAAATAAAATAAAGTGATAAAAAAATGTGTTCTACAGTTCACTGCTCAGAGCAGGTTTTGTGCACTGCTCAACTTTACTCTGCTCTTGTACAAACAGGTTCAGGCAGCAATCCAGGATAACACCTGATACTTGATTCAGCAGAACAAGGGGATGGAAAACACAGAGCTTGAACAGCCTGATTAAAACTTCAGCAAGTGCAGTCTTCCTAGGCTTCTTAATTTTTTCCACTTTGGAGAAGCCAACTGACAGATGGGAAGATGAATGTTTTGGATGGAACTTGCTTGTCACCTGCAGAACCACCGTTACTCTGGCTTCAAACCATCAACTCAGGACACCAGCAGCCTCTTTCCTGGACTTCTGGTCACCTTATCCCATCACTGTTAAAATTTCTGCCTATCAAACAAGTACTCTTTAACCATGATGCTTTAAATCCTTAAAGAAATTAGCTCTTGCACTGTATATGGACAAATACATACAATTAACTTTTAGTGAAATAAACATGTATTAATATATACCTACTTTTATGGAGTGTTCATAAAAAGCTGAACTTTTACATTCGTCTACCAAAAATCCCAAACAAGTCTGTGTTAAACATGTCTGCTAGGATTGTTTGACCATAAAGTACAAAACTCCTGCATCTTTGTTGATGACATGCACAGAAATGCTTTAATTTTTACAAGATTAACCCTGTACTGCAATATTTTGCTTTGCTTAATTACTTGTGCTAGACAATGCTGATTGCATCTAAAACGTATTAACATTGATAAATGTAAAAACTTCAGGGCCTCTAGTTCACAAAAAATTATCTTGTTCTGAACTAGTGGAAAAAATGTTTCTGATCAGGGAATCTGTGCCCTAATGATGGTCAGAAAATCTGAAGAAGAACCCTATTTCCTTTGTGTAACATATTTGCAGTTGGATGTGGTTTTCTGTTTGGTTTGGCGGGTTTTTTGTGTGGTTTTTTTTTTTTTTTCCTTTTAACTGCAGCATCCACACCTGGGTTTGTGTGGCAAGAAGAAAGAACTGAACACAACTCTGATGAGAGAAAATCAGAACTTTCATGAAGTAAATATACTCTGATTGATTAAAACAAAACAAAACAGTCCTACATACCAGGTACCAAAGATCTAGATTTCTACTTTCAGGTACTAATATGAGGAAAACTATTATATGAAAGAAGCATTCAATTCTATAGCCTTTCAACTACTCAAGGATGGAAATAATTTTGTTTGCTGAGGAGGAACAAAGCAAGTATGAAGCTTGGGTCCTGCAAAGAAATAAGACTCTAAAATGTTTGCTCAGTGGGATTTTTCCAGCACAGACAAGAGTTAAACCAAATGCAAGAAGCTTAACTCCATTTAAAAAATCTTCTTTTGAGGTGTGCTGCAGAACTTTCACAGACTCTTTTGTAATTCCCCTCTATGTTGGATAATGGTGTCTGCCAAGGCATATTTGAGATCCTTTTACCAAGCAGCTGTTCAGAAATGACATTAGTTTAGTTAGCATCTAAAACCATTAGTGATTCCTATTACTATTTTTAAATCAAGACATTTATTTTTAGATTTTTATAAAAAAAAGTCATACTTGATTGCACTCTATTTCACTGAGAAGTATCTAAGTAATAACAATGTTGAATCACTGAGATTAAAACAAAAAAGCTTATTTTTTGTTTTCTGACCACAAGCAACATTAGATTAAGCTTGTGGTAAGACTGAGCAGAAATTTAAGCAACACCCTTAAACAGAAGCAAGATTTCAATAGAACTCTGTATTTTTTAACAATTTTGGATAGCTTTCAAGCACTTAATTAACAGCTATTTGCACTGTTATTCAATCTAGAGTAAGTAATTTACAATACCACCCAGTACAATCGGTTGTAATTTGCTATCACTTCCACCAATTTTGCAAAAATAACAATACTATCTATTATTCTGACAAATTGTTAAAAAGCAGTATTTTTAGTTAATTAGTTGAACATTACAAAAGATTATAGTCATCTTAAGAATGCTGTGGACTGAGGAACAGCAATTAATTCTTCCTTAAAATTGTCCCCAAGCCTTGTACAAACAGGATTTTTTTTTCCATATTCACATACAGCTTTTGTTGAAAAGGGGAGGGGAAGAAGAGACACTAAAAAGAGATGGTGAGAATGCTACACACACACACACAGAGAGGAACAAATTAAATAACTAGCCAGGCAATAAAGGCTTTAAAAGTAGAGTAAAAAGTTCAAGGGCTTCTTAAAGCAGCACCGTTGCTATGCTGCTAAAACCACAAGTGACGCTAATAGGAAAAGGGTAAGCAGGGGGAAATCTCCCCAACATATTCAGCTGAAAAAGCAGAAGTGGAGCTTATAAAAAAGGCATTGGGAAATGCAGTTCAATCTGATCACTTCCTAAAGTATTTTATAAAACTCAATCAGAACTGTTGTTGGCAATAAAGTTTGATTCTCAGCCATTAGAATAGAAAGAATGCTGCAATGCCCAAAATTTACAATCAAACCAAAATAACACAATACATGAAAAAAAAGGCGTTCTATTTACCTACTAGAAGTCAATAGAAAGTTTCAGTTTTTAAGTGATTTGTGATACTTGATTGTGGACAGACACTTTATTCAGAAAACAAATGCTATTTTAATATAAATCACCTTACTCTTAAACACCAGTATTTGAGGATTTCACATTTCTCCCTTAGATAAACACCACAATCCCCTAAACCGAAAAGGGAATATATCTCCTTGTCTTAGTTAATTCTCTCAACTGCCACAAGGGAAACCATACCTTGGGTTTTGTTGTGGCAGGCAAAAACAAAACAAAACAAAACAAAACAAAACAAAACAAAACAAAAACAACAACAAAACAAACAACGAGTTGATGATAAGTTTTGTGAAATTTTTAATACGAAGAAAATATTTGGTGACAAGTTTTTCAAAAACAGCTATCAAGCAAAGTGCCATAATCTTACCACCATATCAAGTATTTTTAAGTAAAGAAATATGAGAACAACACAAAAAAGCCCTAACCCATTGCTTTTACTTAATGGACTTACCTGATAGAGCTCTTCTAAGTTGTACTTAATTGAAGTACTGTTCTGGATAGCTTCTACAGCTTCTTTCAGTTTTTGCCAGGTTTCATCTGTGTAGTTTTCAGGCAATTTGGGTTTATCTTTAAAGAAATTATATAAATTTTGAGAATGTATTCAGATAAAGCTGTACGTTCTGCAGAAATGAAAAGGATGTAGCTTTGAGGGGAAAGAGGTTATGGGCTGACAGCCCAGCTTTTAATTTATACTTACAAGAAAAGAAAGCATTTGTTTAAAAGCAGTACCTTATTCACATTTGAAAGAATAACATATTGAAAAATTCAGCATTATTCTTCACATACATGACAGCACTTATACCAAGCAGTACCTGTGGTTTACAAAAATCACAATCATTTGCCTGAGCAGCTCAAGAAGGGCTAAAACCAGCAAGAATGATCTAGACCTTTGTTACACTCTCATTACCAGGCCAGAAGAGCCAAAAGAAAGGAACATAAAAGGCAAAAATGATGCATTAAAAGTTACACAGTTGTGTATATCTTGGTTTTTAATTTGCTGCTCATTAATTCTACTCTGTATTAACAGTTGGAAAGAACTCCTCATGAAACACTCATGGAAACACTGTAATTACTGTACAGGCTTCATGGTCCCAAGGAAAAGCTTCCAATTTTAAAGGAATCTATTGTATGTCTCTCTTGGGTTTGGCCAGCGGATATTTTTTTAGTCAAGCCTCTTTTAATGTTTGAACAGCTCCAGATCTCACACTCTCCATTACTTTTTCTGGCTCTTTTCTAGAGATGCCCCTGCTCTGCAGCACCTTCAGCAAGACTAAAGCATTTTCAACATGCTAAGATATTCCCCAAGTCACATTCTCAGAAGAGAAGAACTATTTTAAAATTTTATATTCTTGTAACTACTTAAAGTGATCATTTTTGCTCTAATAATCACATTCTCAAATGGAGAAGACAGAAGAAGAAAATCTGAGAAGGAAGATGACACATGCACATTCATGCTACCAGCAGCTGAAGCTGGCCCAGAGTTTATACTCTATTAAAATTGACTTTTACACGCCTAAAAGTAAAAAATAAATGCTAAAGCTTGATGATTTCCTTAGAAATAGCTATCAGAGAGAAGTAATTACTTTGTTCTTCCAAGCATTTCCCTACAATATTGGCAATATCCCAACATCAGCTGCATCATCCGGATCTAGAGACAACTGACTATGGTCTTGCCTATTTTCACTAGCAGCTCCTGAGTATGCTGCTCATCAGTCAACTGATTTTAGGAAGTCATTTAAGTTGTAAAGGATGTTATTGCTATCACAGTAAGATAAAGACAAAAATCTTCAGATTATTATTCAATTTAGCATCTAAGAACAAATAAAAAGCAAGGTTGTCAGAATACCGAGACATCCTTTTTAAGAAAGTGGTTCAAATACCAATTCATAAGCAGTGATGATCACAGCACTACGCAATCCATGACATTTAACAGGTATTTTAAACGTGAGATGTTAACTTCCCTTCAAGGTTCAACAGTGCACAAGCAACTGAAGAGCAGCCTACAATGCATTATAGGTTTGTATTTTAAAATAATCAGTCAAATTAAACGATAATGCTGCGATGGACGGAGAACATTTTTGAGAACCAGAACCTTAAAGCATAGAGTTACAGTGTGATCATGAATTCCTGCAAAAATTACAGCGGGCCACATAATCCTAATCCTTACCTAATGTAATATGTCTACAGAACACTTGTGCCAACTGTGTATTTAGAAATGAATTTTAATTTCGGTAATGTATTTTACCCTTCCACAAATCCAAACACATGCGGAGAAAGAAACAACCCAAGAAAGCAATGTAGTGGACTATTTTGGAAGACAGCAAGAGGCAGGAAATAAAAAAAGCCCGTGATATCCTCATCTTTATAGGGGAAAAGTGGCAGCATTTTAGCTAAGCTTTCTGCCTACCTATTAGTATTTTTGTTTTCTAGAAAATGAAGCACCATCACATCAGAAAAGATTAATTTCTCTAATTCACCTTGGTCTCTAGTAACACTGCTCAAGAATCTCAAACATAGGTTTGGAGAGAATTTATATAATAATGTAAACTTGTAAAGTAAGAGTAAGTAAAGACAAAAAATATGCTACAATTAAAAATTACAGAAAGAAAAAAAAAAAACAAAACAAGGAAAAAACTCTGCAAAAATCTGAACTACCTACTTTAAAGGCAAGTCGGAAAACAAGAAAAGAAATCCACCATAATAGCCTGATAATCACCTTAGCTACAACATTCAAAACTAAACACAGGCAGATTATCCTATAAACAGGCAACACAGATAGAGGCAAAACATGCCGATTCAAGGCAAATGAAAAAAAAAAAAAGCACATTCTATGAAAGACTTTTCATAAACTGGGCTAAAATACACACTAAGTTCTGAATCAAGGTCACTAGAAAAGAAGTATCAAACGTTAAAAGTTTAAATAAAGGCGATTTACACACCTAGCAGTAAAACCTTAGTGTGTAAACACCTATTGTACAAATTAAAGTCTTCTCATGAGACAGAGTGAAGGTAGCCTGAAAAATAATTCCTAGCATCAAAGTGTAGCTCAGGATGTGTACATGACCAGGCAAGCACACATCAGAAATCATTATTTCCCTTTACACAAGTATAGAAATGTTCACCGCAGAAAAGCAATTCCCACAAAACCTAGAGCTATTTGAAAGGAACTGGTTTGCAGGCTGAAAACAAAACACAAAACTGAGTGTCAGCTCCCCACAAGTTGCGACAAATTATGGCCTGTTACCTTTAAAGTTCTTGATCACTAATTTCTTGGCAGAGCCAGGTTTACTGTTGGCGAAACTGGAAACAGTAGAGGAGGCAGCTTTGGTCAGGCCATTTGCATGGTGCCCCACAGCCACTGACGAAATTAAAAGGCTTTTATTTTTAAGCTGTTGCTGGTGCTGCTGCTGAGAAGAGGCAGCAGGAGAGGAGGAGGAAGAAGACTCTTCAGCCATCTTCACATCGAGTCCAATAAAATCCACGGAGTCCTCAAAGCGCAGCTTCTTCTGGAGGTGATGGTTGGAGGAAGCAACCCCTGAGGAGGAGCACGAGGAAGTGGTGATGACAGAGGAAGATGATGAGGAGGTGTTTTTGGAAGGAGAAGAGGTGCAGGAAGAAATGGAATCAAATTCTTCTTTTTCGGAATTACTGTTGCTGCTGTTATTTAACTTTCTCTTCTTGCAGGAGGAGCTGCTGCTAGTATTACCATCAGTGGCAGGTCTGACCTCCTGGGCTGCAGCTGGGGGGTTGGGGGAAGAGAAACCTGTGGGAAACATGAACACACAGAAGTGAACAGGCTGAGGGGCATCAAATCCTTGTGGTGTGACAAAGAGACGGGGAGAGTTTTAAAGTCAAGTCTCTGTCTGCTGCCTCTCGCGGGGGGGGTGTCTTTCAACTCCTCCTTCTCATCAGTGGAGTCCTTCTGTATATTCCTTCTCCTTCGCGTTCTTCTTTATCGGTAGAATCACTTTATCTACTATTCCCCTCTTCTTTGTTACTTTGGTTCTTGTCGCAGTTTGTCTCTGCCTTTCTGCTTTTACTCCTTTCCCAGCGGAGCGTTTCCGTTCCTGCCTCTCGCCGCCCACCGGTTCCTTTCAATTCTCTCGAGCAGCAGAATTCCCCACGGCTGCCCGCTTCCCCGGCTTCTCCTTGCTTCTCCCCTCCTGCTCCGGCCGCCTGGTCTCCGCCGAGCAGCAGCGGGGAAGGCTGAGCGCGGCTCCCTCTCGCCTCGGCTCCAGCCGCTTTCCCCACACGCCTCCTGCTCTGCCCCGCGGCCGCTCCGCTCGAGCCCCGCTCCCCCCTCTCCGCCTGTGCCCGCGCTCCCTGAGGGGGGACGGCCCGGCCGGGTTGTTATTGTCACTGCACGGCAGAGGGAGCGCAAAAATGGCGGCGCATCCGCCCGCCGTGCATGACGGGGCGCGGCGCACGGAAGCGCGGCCGGGAGGCGGTGGGACCGCCCCGCGACCCGCCCCCGGCCCCGCCGGAACTGAGCGTGGCTCGCTGCGCCCAGCGCCGCCGTGGAGCCGTCCCCTGGGGCGGGAGTGCGGGGCCGGGGAGTTCCCCGCGGGGATCTTGTTTTGCCTCACCCGGCCCGTCCCCGCTTCAGAGCCCGTCTCCGCAGGCTCTGGCCGCGGTCAGTGCGGTGCACGGCGGGGTTCGCGGAAGCTCGGCTCCCCGGAGCCTTCGGCCTAGGCCGAGGCCTGTTGGCTTAGTTTGGAAATGATTTTTTTCTTACACTTACTGATAAACAATCATCTAGCGTCAGCTTTTTCATATTATTTTAATACATGCAGACGTGCACTGAGCCACAGTGTACGGTTTGCTTTTGTTCTGCTTGTTTTGTAACTTTCAGAAGCAAGAGCAGAACTTGTAGGCCTTGAGGGTCTCATGTGATGTTGGTGGGTCTGTTACCAAAGGGACCATAAACTCCCCAGGAATGCTGTTAGGATTCAAATCCTGTTGAGAAAGGGCTGTGGAAATAGTAACAAACCAAGTGAGGAGGTTTTGTTCCAGGAGATTATCCACGGACTTCAGCTGGGAGGGCACACCTGCCTGCCTGACAGCAGAGCTCCTCAGGGAAAGTGTAGTGGCACTTTTATGTTGGATAGGAAAAGATGGGCTAACTTGTCTTGACAAAAACTGGTACATAGAGATAGGAATGTAACTTACTGAGGCTATTCTGGAGAATGTTTTGTGACTGAGTCACTGTCAGATAGCTCCTGAGGCCTGGAAAATCATGCTTGTGATGTGTAGAAAAATACTCTTTCCAGTTAAAAAGAAGCAGCAGAAAACAGCAAAACAAAGCTTCAGTATGGTTTTTACTGGCTTTAGAACAGGTTGTGTGGTTTCCAAGGCTACTAAATTACATTCCAAGTCAGATGTAGCAGAAATAAACAGGTTTGCTAAGTAAACTTATAACAACAATAAAACAATACAGAGATTTGCTAAATAAAACTGAGTTGCGTTGAGTATGCTGTAAAATTTTCTTCTGTTTCCCAGTAACTGTCATGTTCACTTAAGCCAAATTAGATAAGAGATGTAGAGATGTAAGAGATGCCAAATTTCTACATATTCCTGGTTCATTTAAAGGATTGGATTGATAGAAAAGACATGAGTAAGAGTCCCCTTTCTGCCTATGCAATCATTGAGGGGTGGAACAGTCAATGACTTTGTCCCAACAGTTAGAATATTCAGCTTTTGGATATGAGAAAGCCGGTGTAGGCCAGGTAAAGTTCTGGGGATCCAGGAAGAAGCCAGGTGTGATGGATTTTCCTTTTTCTACCAAAACTTATGGGGGGGTGGTGGTGGTGATGGTGGTGAAATACTAAGTCAGTTCTATATAGCATGTGATCCTGAGGGGTGGTTTCTTGTCAGGGCAGTTGCTGGATGTTCCCCTTGCTTTGTCAGTCTTGTCCAGGCACTATGCTTTAAAAATTTTGGTACTTAAAAGTGATCCTGCAACCAGAGCAAATGTCTCCAGTTTTCTGGTGTTAAGGCTGAACAGTAACACTGAGAGCTGTGTTAATGAAGTCCAGCCTGGGTCCTTGGAGCCTTCTTCAAAAATCCTCTGTACAAGCACGTTTAGATTGGCTGAGCAGTTACCTGGCCCTGAAGTCTGCAGCTACCCCAGCAAAAAACATTTGGAGAGAAGATGGAGAAGCTGAGATCAGACTCAAGATTAGCACAGCCCTGAAGGGAACCAGTGGTTCAACTGCTTTGAGGTAGTAGAAGTATAGAGATAAGACCTTCCTCTTGACAAAGGTAATGTTTGAAAATTTGGGTCAAATCTTGCTGTTTTAGGCATGAAAACAGTGGCTAAGGTGACTTCAGTGAGATGTGCTGTCTTTCTCAAGAAGCCTAGAAATTTACCTTGTGTTTCTATCATTTGAGGTAGAATATGATGAATTTTTCATTACAGTTTTTAAAAAATGTGGTTGTTGGCATGGCAAAGTATTATTTGATGAAAATTTTTTTGAGGATCACCAGAACGTATGAAGTAGTTTATTGGTGTGATAAACTCACATTCTCACTTTCTAATCCTGGGGATGAGCAGTGTTTCAGTTAAAATTGAATTATTGATTATAGCTCAGTATTTTTAGTGATGCTACAAAGTAGGTGAAGGTGGCACTCATGACTGAAATGCTTGACTATTCATGTAATGCCATAGTTCATTCCTATCCTTTCTAAAAGTTAAGAGTGTGTTTGTTTCAGAGGCTGAACTCCACTATTTGAATGATGCCATGTATAAAGCTTGGGTTTACTTTGTTTGGCTGATATAACTTTTAAGTGTTAGGTTGTAATTACTTGTTGTAGTATCAAAGGTGATTAAATTGTTTTGTATGGAAAAAAGAACTTGGTTGTTAGCCTAATGGTAACCTGGACTTTTACGTCCTCTCCTCCCTTCCCTTTATGCCAGTGGTAGCATTTCCATGACTCTAAAAAGAAACTGGGTGATCACATGTATGTCTGTTTATATAGCAGCCATCAGCCTAAAGAACAACACAGGTCTGCTTCTCAAAGAGTGAAAAAGCAGTGTGGTAATTTCTGTCTGCCTATGCCTTTCTATTCACAATTGCTGCAACCATCACCAAGCAAAACCTATTTCGATTCTAATAAACACTATGGATGGTCTTCTTCATTAGAATCCCTCTCTCTGCTGCAAGCCAGGCTTCTGCTCCCTCCTCACCTTGAAGATGTTGCACTGTCACCTGGGACTGATTCCCTGTCCGGCTCCACTATCTGCTGTTTGACAAGAACTCAATTTCCCCTCCCCAGAATGCTGCTGACAGGATCAGCGTCCTGCTCTGAAGCTGGCATGAGGATAGCTTCTGCTCTGCTAGTTTGAAAATGGCTGTGTTTTTTCCAGTTAAACGTATTTTGTGTTTAAATCATCTCAGTAGCTATCAGCACTTTGCTCTTCTTATTTTACCGAAATGCCTTATATTACCTGGGAAAAGAGCGCCGTGCCC
Organism: Hirundo rustica; assembly: GCF_015227805.2. NCBI lineage: Eukaryota > Metazoa > Chordata > Aves > Passeriformes > Hirundinidae > Hirundo > Hirundo rustica. The sequence continues at coordinate 82,753,539 of NC_053488.1, read as the reverse complement.
GTAAGTACCAAGCACCTCGTTGTTAACCCTACCAACGCGCCCGTTGTGCCAGGGGCAGCGCGCAGGCAGGAGATGATGCCGAGGGTACTGGCACAGGCACCGCCTCGGCGCCCGCTGTGCTGCCGCTGGCCCCGCCCGTTCCGCGGGGATGGAGCGGCGCTTCCGGCGGGCGCGGAGGGAGGGACGGCCCGGCCGGAGCCGCGTGTGAGCAGCGCCGAGGCTGTGGGTGCCCGCCCGCCCGCCGGCCCCGGCCTGCCCGCCCGGCGCCCCCCGCCCGCAGGATGTTCAAGAAGTGAGTGTGGCAGGGCTGGGGGCGTGGGAGGCGCGGGGGAAGGGAGCGGGCCCGGCGCCCCCTCAGCCCCGGGCTCGGCGCTGCGCTGACGGGAGCGGCACCGCGGCCTCCTCGGGCAGCGCCGCCCGCAGCCCTCGGCTTTGCCTTGGGCACTCGCTCGTTAAATGGAGCTGAGTCATTAACTTGTCCCAGCTTCGAGCGATAGAAAGCGCCGTTCGTATTTCTGTGGTGGACGGGAAGGATTCGCATCGGGACAGGGCTGTGGGTGTTGTGTTACCAGCAAAGTACTTTAGGAGTTGAATAAAGTAGCACTGTGTGCCAGAGTTTGTCTGTGAGATTAAACACGTGTTTTGCGGCTGTACAAAAAGTTTAGAGGTGAGGACAGGCTGCTGAGGGGGATCCCCTGCCCTCCCCCAGCCCAGTGTTCCCAGGGGACAAATTTAAGCCTCAAGAAATCCTGCATTTGAAGGTTGGACAGTCAGTCTGCTATTAGACTTTTACAGTGAATTTATAAATATTTCTGAAGGCAGATGCTGAAAAATGCATCTTTTGTGCAGCAAATTGTGCATTTCTAAAACACTTTCACTCACCTGACAGATTTGATGAAAAGGAGAATGTATCAAACTGTATCCAGCTAAAGACTTCAGTTATTAAAGGCATCAAGAATCAACTGATAGACCAATTTCCTGTTATTGAACCATGGCTAAACCAAATCATGCCAAAGAAAGATCCAGTCAAAATAGTAAGATGGTAAGTATCTTTTCTCTCAAAGTTTGCTTTTAAGGTGCTAGGACTGCTTCCTTTGTGTGTTTACTTTGTACAGTAGATAATCATAGCACTTTCGATAGGCTTCCATCATACCTTAATAGCTAGTAGTCCGTGTTATTGCCAAGCTAGAAAGTTGGCATGTGCTTATTGTGCTTTAAAGGCAAATGCTTGTAGGATGCTTGAGGAACTTAAAAATTCTGCCTGGTACTTAATATACAGTGTATTCAGGGTCTCTCTAAGATCAGAACATCACTGTTGTTGAAGGGAAGCATTCAGCTTTATGGACATGGAAGCTCAAATTTGTTTGGATTCCTCTCAGTAACATTTTGTACTATTTTTGGGTTTCCATATATTATCTTCATTATTTTCCCTTTTTCTAAATAGAGGGTAGTACATTTTTGCGGAGTTCTCCTTATTCACTCTTTGTATTGCATTCAAAAAGCAACACCCAAAGAAATGCAGTTTGTGTGTTTTGTCAGTAGGTTTCTTTTTTTTCTCAAAGGTCGAAGAAGTGAACAGGAGACCACTGATGAAGAAAAAGTCATACAAAAGAATAATATTTTTAGTTACAAATGTTGTTGCTAATTGACTCTTCTTATTCTCAGGTGTTAAGATAGACTGGACTTCATAAAGTAAAATACTGTATTTAAACTATAGAAGGGTTAAGTAGCTATTTGAATTTTTTTTTTTAATCTTGCAGTCATGAACATATAGAAATCCTCACTGTGAATGGAGAGTTGCTGTTCTTCAGGCAAAGAGAAGGGATTTTTTACCCGACACTAAGGTTGCTTCACAAATGTAAGTTTCCTGAGGGTGGTTGTGCTGGGAAGCAAAGGGTGACAGTGTGATTCCACAGGACATCTGTAGAACCAAATTAAAAAAAAGCTTCCGATCCATGTATTCCATGCTTATGCATATTTCAGAATACATCTTAAAGGTACATTATACTTTCTTAACTGGAATTTATTAATTTTCTGTTTCACGTCTATGTGAATTGCTTTCATGCTATATGTTGAGCAATCTGAACTTTGGTAGGTAAGAATTAAATTGTGCAAAGGTCTGTAAAAAAGTCTTAAGAGGCTCCCCTAGGACAGAGAGATAAATTTGCTATTGTTGGTCCCTGTCTTTTTTCCTTTCAAGCTTGTTATACAAATAATTGTAAGTTCTTACTAAAAAAATGTTCTGTCTTCCTGAGTTTAATGATGTAATACATATCTGTCTCCTGTAGGAACTTATGCTGCATGCTTTTTACTTTTCACAATTTACTCTTGCACTTTTTTTCTTCTTGTTCTACTTGATTGTGTTACTCTGTTTTGGATCCAAGAAAACATTCTTCAGTCAGATCTCAGTGTTGGAAATGCTTCAAGAGGGTGACTGCGCTTGCAGGATGCTTGGAGAACTGGCAGCTTTCATGAATTTTGTCCATGTTTGCCTTTTTTTGTTCTGTTAACATTAAACTATTTTTCTTCCATGTTGGAGTAATTTGTAAGAGTGCATGGAGTTTGCAGAATTTAAGACCTCCTGGTTTTAAGATCTCTTAGGATGGGCACTTGGGTGGTTGCTTTTCCCTAGAGGTAAATTGTTGCTCAATTTGTGGGTCTGTGATGTGGAGGAACCATAGTCTGAAGTGCTGGATTATATTTGGTTTTTAGATAAAAGATGTGGTCTGGGAGGACAGTACCTGTGTCATTTGGGGTCAGTATTTGTGTCCTTCTGGGATGGTGCTGCCCAGCTGGAGCTCTGGTAATTGTTTCGCAAACTTTCTACCCTTGCAGGACGCTCTATAATTGCCCCACTTAAACTGACTTGATAATAAGCTATTCATGTTGTCATGGTGCTGTATTAATTGCAATGCTGTATCTTTCCCCTCCTAGATCCATTTATTCTCCCGCATCAGCAGGTTGATAAAGGTGCCATTAAATTTGTCCTGAGTGGAGCTAATATAATGTGTCCTGGCCTGACGTCTCCTGGAGCAAAGCTTTACCCTGCTGCTGTTGACACTGTCGTTGTATCCTTTTTAACTATGAATTATTGCTCACTGTGAGAGGAGTTAAATTTCTGTTCTTGTGTTCTCAGTTGACATTATTTGTGTTACTTTGGATTTTAATTGGATTTCATGAAATAACTAGTAATGAGAAAGGAGCTGCAGAGGTTTAGATGTTGCTTGGCAAGGTTAAAATGGTTCATATTTTTTCACTTACTGTGTATTCCAAACCATATAACTATTCCTGCTGTACCGTTGGGTGGGCTGCTGTTCCATTAACCTCATTGATAAGTGGAGCTCCTTGGTGATTTTATACAGAACAGTAAAAGTAGATGAGGTGCAGTGCAATTTGTCCCCTACCTTCTCAGTCAATCCTGTATTCCCTTTAAAGAATTCTCTGCTGTTCCTTGGGAATTAGGAAAGATGTTTTGGGTCAGATTTACTACAGGCAGGACTTGCTCTGTGTGTCTGTGATGAAGTTAGCATATGTAAAATGAGGAAAGTGTGCTAATTCACTCATTATATTACTGACAAAAAACCCTGAACAAATACAGTGTTTATAACACCAAGCTGTGCTGCTTTTGTTGTTAGTTAGATGTTATAGGGAAAAGACCAGCAGTTAACATCATGTGTTGCTAAATTCTGAAAAGGACACGTGTGATTTCAGTACTTGTGGTTTTTAAATTGGTGTCTCAGTTCTTCTGTGCCTTGGAATCTAAAATGGCCCCACAAACATGTGCCATTTAGTTCCAGAAAGGCAGAGACTGTCATCTCTGTGCTGGGCACAAAGAAAGAAATGTAGCACTGGGAGATTTTTTCTGTAGTTGCTGTTCCAAGTTCATAAATACATGCTTTGTTCTACACACTGATTCAGTTGTTAAATTCAGTGCATTGTTCTGCTTATCTTTAAGAGCTGCAGCTCTAGAATTACTAAAAGGTTGAAAGTTCAACACTGGCTTTTGAAAGTGTTTTTGGAAGTAATTTCTTCATATTTGCTTTTACTTTTCTGATATAGTTTAAAAAGAAAACTGTTTTCCTTAGCAATCATTTGCAGGCAATAATGGCAGAGGGAAAACAACATGCATTATGTGTGGGAGTAATGAAGATGTCAGCTGAGGACATGTAAGTGTTTTCTAGTGTGTAAGCTGAAATATAACCTGTCCCATGTTATTCTTATGTTAGTTTGGAGTATAAGCACCACTGTCAAGGTTCCTGCATTGCTGTTGCAGCAGCTTGTGTTGTTCAAGTACTGAAGTTGTAAGATTTCATTTTGTTGACTGGTATTCAGGGAAAGAAAAGGAGGCAGGGAAATGTCTTCTCTCCTTATTGGGAATCAAAATAGTTCTTTTCATATGAATATGGAATTTAAGAAACAAAACATTAGTACTACTACTGAATGTTAGTATTTTTAGTGCTCTCATTATATTTTCTCAAAGATCTTGTTGAACAAAAATACACTTTTATCAAGTATTTACTACCTGAGCTAGGCAAGAGATGTAATTTGGATTTGAGAGGATTGAAAACACTGAAGAGATTTTTGTCTGCAGGGACAGCAGAGACTCAAGTCCTACTGGAGCTTGGTTGCCTGTATAGGCTTGTTTTTCTCTGTGGCTTGCTCTTTTTCCTTAGGGTGTACCCACATGCAGTATTCCTGCTTGCTGTGCTGACTAACTTAGCTGAGCCTCTTGTGAAATTTAGAGGTCTGCTCAGGGGATAAACTGAAAACCATTTGAGAAGGAAAAGAGGTACAGAAAATGGAAATGGACGTTAGTTGTTCTTGGCTCTCAGATAGTGCTAAATTATAAGCAGCTAAATCACTTTGTCATTTTAAGTTCTGTTAACGTCTTGCAGGATGCGAGGTGCACCCAGCAGGTTTGGGGTGTGTTGGTTTCCAGATCCATCTGTCACTTGTGGCAGTGAGGAAGCTTTTTTGGTGAAAACAAGTTAGTCTTTTTTGAATGGTTAATTCTCAGCAGAAGCCTGTCCTAAGCAGTAATAGTAACATGAGGCAGAGAGTTGGGAATGTCTTAGAGGATGGGGATAGAGTAGGACTGCAGAAACCTGGATTTGGACTTGCTGTAGCTGTTGAGGAATTATATTCTTCAGGATTCTTTGTCGTGCTTCAAAAGACTCCAAGAGTAAGTGGAAAGAAAAGCTTCTTGTGTCCCAGTCCTAGGACTGCCGTGATTTACTGTGATAATTGCAAACTAAGGTCCTTTATATACCTAACTTCAAATCCACCAGCTTTACAGCTGAATACCGTGTTCCTGTAAGAAGCAACATGAACTGGAGAGGAAAATGAAATTATACTCCTTTCTGCAGCCTGTAGCTGCTTTTTAGTGTGACACAGTTCCAAAATCTTCTGGTTTGCACAGTGGGATTTCAATCTCTTGGTGTGATTACTACATATAATGTGTTAATATTGTGTTAGCAGCATTTTCCTTCCTGATTACCTTTGGACAGGTTGTGTAAGTAATAGAACGCTTGGTGTAAATAGATTAAATTATATTTTATATTCTCCAGGAAATGAAATTTGTTCTCACTCCCAGAAAGAGATTTGTCTTGTTTATTGTGGCAGAACCTTTTTTTTTTTTTTTTAACTGGAAAATAAACACATTCATTGCAGACACAAAGCAGCAATTTTTTAAAGATGACATGACTCAAAAGATGTAATACTATAAAGGATAGCATGTTTGTAACAAGCTGCGTGTCCTTGGCACGTAAATTTAGCATTTTTAATTCTTTATTAAATGGGTAGATGACCTGCAGCTAGAAGTGAGGCAGCTCCACCTGCATTTGATTGTGTCAGTGGCACTTGGAACCAGAACTTGTTAGATTCCACATTCCAATTGTCTTGTACCACATCCTTTGGTGGGAGGGGAAGCCTCACAATTGTTGTGCTACTTTGATAGAGAAATGGTAAAATTAATTAATGGTAAAATAGCAGAAGTCTTGTCTGAAGAACTGTGTCCCACAAAGAAGTAGTAAAAATACTGTGGAAAGCTGTTGAAAAAAAAGTGGAAGGCAAATATTGTCCTCTTATCAGTCAGCAATGTGGACACATGTAATAACAAATATTGTTTCTTGACCACTTGCTGTGGAAGATAACGACTTTGTGGTTGATAGCTTTCCCTTTCCATTTGACAAATGCTGCAGTTTTTGCTTAAAATAATATATTTTGCAGTGGTATCCTATTTAACCCAGTTAATACTTCTACGTTTTTCCTTCTACAGTGAGAAGGTCAACAAAGGGATTGGTATTGAAAATATCCACTATTTAAATGATGGCCTTTGGCATATGAAGACATACAAGTGAAACAACAAGAACTGTTACTCCAAAGGAATGCACTTAGATTAAATGTGGACTGCTTTGTAATTCCTTGTTTTTAATGTGACTGAATGTACAAATTATTTTGTTCTGTGGCTATGCTAAATAAATCCAATTGAATGCAAAAGTACTGTTAGGCTACAATAGTTTTCTAGATTTCTTTTTATTACAGTTATTTTGTCTTAAACCTGAGTCTTCAGTGACTGAAGATATTTGATGAAAGATTCTGCATGGACTGTGAGTAGACTGTTTTAAATGGAAAGGAGGAAAAAGCCTAGAAATGTTTACATTTTTGTGCTCTTCTAAAAGAGTAATATAAAGTATGTGTGAAATATAAATATGGTTTATAAAACCTGTGAAGCATTTCAGATTTTTTCTTCTGATTGACATCTTGTTAGTCTACCTAGTTTCTTGAATGTGGAGAAATCAGGTTTTCTGATCTTATTTTTTAACTTATTAAGAGCATCAACTTCATTTAACTTAAGGATTTTCTCTTCTTAATATGCATTTATCTGTATAGGATTTGTGAACTCAGACTGATATGTGGGTTAGAAATTCTTTTGTGGTGGCTCATATCTGAAGACTGTATGTATGTTCAGATTTCTACCTGCCAACACTTTGACACTGTTCTCCTCTAGTGGAGTTTGTAGTAATGGTGAGCACACCCCCAGAGAAGTTGTGTGCCGCCCTGGTGCCTGATACTCTCTACTCCCTGTGTGCCGCCTTATTTTAGGAGCAGAAACAAAATTGCTGTTAAATAAAGCCGTGACAGCAAAACGTGTTTCAGCATAGCCAGGAGCAATTTTTCAGGCAGAACTTGAAGAGCTCGCAGCTTGTGCACACTGCCACATTTCTCCATACAGCTACAGAATGGGTTCAGGAGCACTGTGTGTCTGTCTGGATAACCCAATCCTTTGTTCAGCATACCCAAAGCTATGCCTATGGAAAAATGGAATACTGTAATAAATTAAGGAAACTTTTACGGTCTACCACTCATAACTGTCTCTGGAAGCATTTATTAATATTTCAAACCTTTATTCTAACACATGCATTTTACAACAGGAGAATGTGCCAGCACCTTGTCTTGGTGATGTTCTGCAGGCTTGGGTTCCTCATCCAGGGACCTTTATAGACAATAGTAGTCAAGGTGTTCTCCATCTGATTCTAATGCCAAGTTAAGACATGGCAGAAGGAATGTATTGCCCAATACATAGTGCTTTTAAAATTCTCTAAAATAATTTACAAGTCTTCTGAAAATTATAGGGTAAATATGAAACTATTTTTCAGTGTAGGAAGACAAAATTTAAAGTGTTGCAGAAAAAGTTCTGATCAAACCTCAGACCTTGAGAATGCTGGTGAACATTTCTGTGCATCTTAAAGCTTTCATTGTAAATAAACTGATTTCTGCTTAGTACTATGGGAAATCAGTTTATGCTTCAGAGGTTTTTTATTTTTGTATAAAAGTAGCTATTCTTGCCTTTTGTGGTTTGCTTTTACCCTTCCATCTTTTCCTGTTGTCCTGCAGCACCTCAGATCTTTGACAAATGAGATTTTTTTTCTCAGAATTTTTCACTCTCATTCTCCTATGGCTGCTGTTGCTGCAGGGGTGTCAGAACTGTTTTTAATCATCAGAAACACTGAAATTAAACTTTTGCTTTCTTTATCTGGTTTTGTCAAAACTTTTGCAGCTGTATTATTCTGTAAGAAGAAACAAGCCAAATCAGGCTTAATTTATATACTAGTTTAGCAAAACATCAAAGGTACAAGTTTTACCTAGGTTTTGGCAGCAATTGTGTATGTGTTGCTGTCAGCTGAGCTCTGACTGACAGGATGCGAAAGTGCATTTTCTCTCACTTAAAAAGCAGCTGAGCTGTGGGAGCTTGTATGGAGGTCTGAGCAGTTGCATTACCTTTCTTGTCAAAAATCTGATGCTTAAAACAAAAAAACCCCAAGATGTGGATAATCTCATCAGCTCTGAAGCAGCTGTTCCACTTCCCCACCTGCCCACCTGTAACTCAGGGTAGGGTTTTACAAGTGGTTGGTTAAAGGTGAGGTAACACAGTCTGCTCCCATGTTTTATGAATATTGTAGTACCAACAAAGCTTGTGATAGTCCTAGATGTAACAGATGGACAGTAGTATGTTCCTCAAGTCTTGAAACACCCATGTCAGATCGGTGAATTCTACATGGAGTAAGTACTGAAGTGCTGCTTGTCCATCCACGTGAGTGGACAAGAGTGTGACCAGGAACTTGTGTAAAACTGACTGCACTCTATTGTTTAAAAAAAAAAAAAAAAAAAAAAAAAAAAGGCACTGAATTGTACTGACAATTAACCAACTTCCTTGTAAACACTATTAGCACCCACTAACAGGAGTAAAAATACTGAACCTTTATTCTAACATGCTTATAGATGGAGCAGAATTTCACATGCGCAATTTATCTTGTGCTAACAGACTCCCTGACCGTGTTAATAGCTATTCAAATACAGTTTATCTTTTTCTTTTGTCTGCTTAGAAACAGTAGTCCAAAGGGCACTTGCTGCAAGATTTCTTGTCACCTTGCTTCCTGCTGTTAGAAGGCTGTACATGAGCTGGCAGGTGCTGTATAAGCTCAAGCTATTGTGTAGTTCAGTTTAAAAAAAACAGCCTAAAGTTACAGTCTGAGACTGAATCTGTAGCCAGTTTTATTGGTACATCTTAGAAAGATATAAAGACATTCTAGAAATGCCGGGAAGAACTGAAATAATCAAAGTCTTACAAAAATATATTTGTAAGAGTAGACTAAAGTTCATTTGAGTTTTCATTAATAAATATTTACATGTGCAAATCCCCCCTATAAATTTAATTTCCTTTCACAATAACCATTAACAGCTTTTCTTATCATTTCATTCCAGCACTGTCAAAAGCCAGAAGCATTTCTCTATAAAAGATTTAGAAAAAAATTCTCTTTCCACTTTTAAAATTAAGAGCTTTACCAACCCTCCATGTGCAAAAAAATCCCCGTATACCAGTACCATAATGTGTCAGTACAACTGTGTATTGTGAGAAGAGCCGACTCCACGGTTCCATGCCTCCTCTGAGGACACATCAGTCATTGTCCGAGCCTGGTGGGGGCAGGAAGACCAGGGCATCACTGTACGAGTGGCCGTAGGGCCTGAGCCTGTACACCCCGTACATCATCACGTGCATGTGGTTGGGGGCCAGCCCGCTGAAGGTGATGGCCATGTCGGAGCAGCAGCCGTCCACCACCTGCTGCGGGTGAGTGGACATGGCCTCCTTAATGAGTGCTCCGACGGATTTAGTGTTAAAGACATCTTTCCCTTCTGAATCTTCAGCGTTTTCAGCAAACACGCCAGTGTACTTCAGGCAGATTGCCAGCTGTTTGTCCTCTGCGAGTTTCCAAATCATACCTCCCTGCTCTGGACACTTGTCGGGGTCTCCAAGAACACCGGAGAGTCGTCTTAGTGACTCAATACTTAAGACGATTCCTCCCTCGCCATCTACATACTCAAGGTCACCAGATTTCACAGTGTGGCCTATGTAAAAAGGCTGTGAGGGGTCTTTTTTCAGTAAGAAATACTTGAGATTTTCAATTATAGCAAATGTCGTTGGATATGCAAGGAAGAACCAGCTGAATTCATCCTTATAGCGTTCATATGTTATCTTGTAAGCTTTCCGCATCATCGCCCACAAATCATTTGCGTTGACGGATACAGAATCGAACACTTTGACATTTTCCGAGCTGTAGAATTCTGCCTTGTCACAGTGCTTGCTCCAGGTCTCCCTTGCTGCTGCCCAATGCCCCAGATCTTTTGGTTTGACAAGGATGATACAGTAAACACGGATGCTTTTACTAAGCTCCACACGTTCACCTTCTGAAAGGTTTAAGACATCTTCCTTATTGGGAGCCTGGATGTGATGATGCTCGTGGTGATGTGCTTTGGTCCCATGGCCCACCTTAATGTGTCCGAGGAGCGTAACCAGCATGCAGAAGGCTCCTCCAAGCACCACACCCTTGATGAAGGAGCTGCTTTCGGAAATCATCCTTCCTAGAAAAGAGATGCACTGTAAGAATTTCAAAGAATAAGTGCACTAGCACGGATTCCATATGGTTCTAACGCAGTCCTCAATTTCTAAACCCAGCTGTAGAGTTCCCTATCTCCCGCACCAGGTCAAGGCTGCTGAAAGCGGTGGCCATATCCAGGTTCCCGGTCGCGGCTCCCGGTAACGGTACGACACGAACCCTGTGCCCCGGCCCCTCTCCGATGCCGTGACCGCACGGCTCCGGCACCGCCGCCTCCTCACCCGTAGCGCCGAGAGACCGCGAGACGCGCTCGGGCGCTGACGCGGACACATCGCGGCCAGCGCGCACCGGCGTCTCCCGGCGAGCCCTCCCGCAGCCCGGTCCCCGCCTGTCCCGCTCCACGGCGCTCGGTGCCGGAGCCGCCGTAGCTCCCCGATCCGCAGTCCCGGCGGTACCGCCGTTCCCGCCGCAGGTTCCCGAACTCCCCGATCCGCAGTCCCGGCGTTCCCGGCGTTCCCGCCGTAGCTCCCCGAGCTCCCCGATCCGCAGTCCCGGCGGTACCGCCACTCCCGCCGCAGCTCCTCGAGCTCCCCGATCCGCAGTCCCGGCGTTCCCGCCGCAGCTCCCCGATCCGCAGTCCTGGCGTTCCCGCCGCAGCTCCCCGAGCTCCCCGATCCGCAGTCCCGGCGTTCCCGCCGCAGCTCCCCGATCCGCAGTCCCGGCGTTCCCGCCGCAGCTCCCCGAGCTCCCCGATCCGCAGTCCCGGCGGTACCGCCACTCCCGCCGCAGCTCCTCGAGCTCCCCGATCCGCAGTCCCGGCGTTCCCGCCGCAGCTCCCCGATCCGCAGTCCCGGCGTTCCCGCCGCGGCTCCCCGAGCTCCCCGATCCGCAGTCCCTGCGGTACCGCGGCTCACCGGAGCCGCGCGCACCGCCCCTTCCTGCGCCGCCGGAAGCGCCGCGCGGCCGCCCCGGGCTGCGCGCGCTCGGCGGGGCGGGGGCGCCGCCTGGCGGTGCTCGCGCGGCCCTGGCCCCCCCTCACGGCCCCGCCCGCCCCGCGCGCTCCCCTCAGGGGACCGCCGTGCCCCCGAGCCGCTCGCAGAGCGCTGCGCAGGCACCCGCGGGCCCTGGTGTGCCAGCACAGCTGATAAAGAACCCTCCCAGTCCGACCGTTCACGACACCCTTGGCAGCCATGCTCCCAGCGCCAGAGACAGTTCCCGCTGGGACAGAAGCCTCTTCACGGCGGCTCCCGTGACACGACGGGTCCCCCGCTTGGCTCCCCACACATCCCACTCACACAGTCAGACCAGGTTTCCCATGGCTGAGTCTCAGATGTCTCGTCCCATAAAGGGATTTATTCCCGGCACAGCAACACATAAAGAGCTCTAGCTAGTGCCTCCGAGGAGGATCTCAATTAAGCAACCCCTGGGCTTTTATCACATCACAGTGTCTCCTCCCACAGGTCTCACTCTCCCTCCTCAGTCCTCTGGTCCTGCCCCCGTCTCTGTGTCCACCAACTTCACTCTCCTTTGTTATCCAACAAGATCGGCATTTCCTGGCTCCTGCTATGTCACTGTTTCCATCCACCTGGCTGGCATCACCCATCTTTATGCCCTTTGTTATCCCAAAGATTGGCAGTTCAGAACCCACCTCGGGCTCCCACCCAGAGCTCAGTTTGCATCTCAACCCATATCTTCCAAGAAAAGTTCAAATTTTCAGCACAAACTCCGCTTTTAAATGAGAATGTATATGAATGGGGACAGAATAGTAAAAGAAAGGCAGAACTGGCCTTAAACCGTATCCAGGATTGTAATGAATGGGCCAGGAGACCAGCTCCTCTGAGAAAGCCTTTATTGAGAACAGCTTTAGCGTGGGGCCCCATGGGGTCATACACAGCACTGCTGCTCCTGATGGACGATGCTGAGGAGGAGGTGTTCAGCTTTGCTGCACAGCAGAACTGGAACGTCTATCTTCACAAAAGTCCCTGGGAAAAAATGGCTAGCTTGCAGTCTAGGGGTGATCGAGTGCTGGCTGGGTCACAGTGACGATACCTAAACTGGCTCTGGTTGATGACTGGAGGTTCTTTACCACTCGCAAAGTTAGAGATGTTGTTTTCAGTCTTTAGTTTTGCTGTGGCTTGTCATCTATAGGGGTCTTTTGTGTCAGGTGCACCTTAATTTGCATACAGCCTTGGGCACACAGTCTCTTGGGAGCAGCAGAAGTGGTACTCAACAGAGAGGATGATGGAAAGAGGTACAAACATAGGGTGAACATTGGATGAACATACATGGAGATGCCAACTCAGGGTGATGGAAAAAGGGTACAAACATAGGCTTAACTAGTCCCAATTTCTCAGAAAAGACAAAAAATATTAACTTTTAAGTGTGAAGGGAGGTGGACTTGAAGATTTTAACATCTGATACTGAACAGGTAAGCTTAAAACTTTAACATCCAATGATGTACTAACTTTTAGATCAAGAGTCCATATTATTTTACTCTTCACAAGGATCAAATCAAATATATCCAAGTATATCTAGGATCAAATATATATCAAGTTGTGAAAACCACCAATCATTTGTTTTAACATTTTAAAAGTTTAATAGTAATAAAATGGTTATAAAAATAGTAATAGAATTAGAGTAATAAAAATTTAAACAATTAGGGTTAGGACAATATGAGACAATAAAATCAAAGTAACAGACATCTGGGTGCCTTTCTGGGCAAATAAGCTCTGAAAATGCACCCCCGTTAACAGAGGATTAACTCTTAAATGTAATAGCCTGTTGAATATTCATACATCTCATACATGATGCATAAATTCCATTCAAACAAAGAATTCTCTCTGGTCAGTGTAATTTTTTTCCTCTTAATCTCTATGGCATCTTCAGGGCTGAGCGAGGCAGGAGAAGTTAGTTTCCTCTGATAAGGAAGTAATAAATTCTTTTCCTCTGAAAGATTTACGGTTCCTGTGGCTGCTATCTCTTTGCAAGTATCCCCTTCCTCTCTTAAAAAAAAAATACTTAATTTCTATTTTAACTACAAAAACTACATTTTAACTACAAAACTACATTTACCATACTATCAAAATATTAACACAGCATTACTAATCAATACAACATAATACATATAGTAAATATCTTGCATAGAGCAATATAATATGCACTTTTCACAAAGTATATCAGTGTTGGGGGTTCAGTTTGTTTCCTTTTTACTTATAGAATTTTTCCCCATAAGTTCCTAGGAGACTAACTACTGCGTACTTATGGGTGCCTGACCAAAACAAGGAGGTGGCCAGAAGTTGGGAGGGGGAAGATTGGGTGAGTTTTTGGGGCAGAAAAAAGGACAGGGTTGGAGGCAGCTACACTCTCTTGCTCTCAGCATTGGAGAGAGGATAGCCAGGCTGCTGCTTGCTGTGGGAGGAGTTCACTGTCACCACCAACTCTGGTCCTGGAAATGTACCATCATCTGCTCATGTGCCCCAGAACTCTGAGCTCGCCTCCTCCTGCCGTGCTGAGCCAGCCCTGTCTCGCTGCCGCCCTGCACTGCTTTGAGGTTTTTTGCTGCTCTGTGGCCCTGTACTCCCCCTGCTTTGCCAGCACATCCCTGCTGTTCCAGTTACCACCGCGGAGCTTCTGACAGATCTCATCCACCAGCCTGGGATTTTCCACCATTCCAGCTTGGTGCTCTCAGAGTCCTGCAGGGGCACCGAGATCAGACTGCCCCAGGCTTTCTGAAACAAAGCCCCTCGAGGTTCCTGGTTCTGTTTATTATTAATGCTGTAGTTGTTCTTTGTTTTCTTGTTATACGTACTAGTAAAAAACTGTTATTCCTATCCCCATACTTCAGCCTGAAAGCCCCTTAAATTTTCTAAATTATAATAATTTTGAGAGAGGGGGGTTTGAATTCTCCATTCCAAGGGAGGCCCTGCCCCTCCCTAGCATATACCTGTCTTTCAAACCAAGACTGTGGTGGTGCAGAACTGTTTTATTAGATTTTTGTAAGAAGTTTATGTTATGGTTCGTTTCACTGTATCCCCAATTCTGTATCCCTTTTGTGTTGTCTGTATAATAAGGTGTTTTGTGTCAATCATCCCATACCTCACATGACATGTAACATCCCCTCTGCCCCAACCCCCCTCTCTGGGGCAGCTTGTCTATCACTCCCGGGGTCCCTCCCGGATTGTGAAATCTCCGGGAGAGGACTTCAGGTGATAGGTAGCCTGGGGGAAATTCCTTTGGCTCTGGATTTTAGTGGTCTGAAGCTTGGGGGTGGGCACACCTTGTTACCCCCTGAATCCCCTGATTTGTTGTCTTGTTGTATCCTCCCTGGGACCCTCCCCCGCTTATAGGGGGTAGGAGGGAGGAAGAGGCTCTCTCAGCCGCGGGGTTCTCAGCCTGGAAGCTCTCAGCCACTGGGTTCTCAGCCTGGAAGCTCTCAGCTGCTCGCCTCGGAGCTTGGAGATCTCTGCTAATAAACATCTTTTAACCTGCTAAGCTGAGAGCCAGCCTTTTCTCTTCTGCTGCTGTTGACTGTCACCTTTGGGTCCAGCTGCTAAGCCAAGAAGCCAAAACGAACTGGAAACTTTGTGTCTGTGTTGACCCGAGCTAGCTGGGGGTCAGCTCCCACCCGGAGCGGGGACACAACCGGACACACAAGACAATCAGTATCTCAGGTATATCCAGAGTCAAACCCTGGCGATAACTGCTATAAATTTCCTAACCAATACAATAACCTGTGCTTAAAGCATGGTACATTTCACTTGTTTTTCTGCCTCCCCAGAAGAGAGCACAACACACACAAAGTTAGTTACTATTTAGAATAAACCAAAAACCTTATTTTCAGCTAATACAACTTTTTCTTTCTTTCTTTCAGTGATAATTGTTCTGATTTCCAGATTGTCAGAAATGCTTTCTACACATCAGCTCTCAGGAACTTGGAGTGGACACCTGATTTGAATGAGCATCACAGAACAACAGTTTTCTCCCCTTTTCCACCTGCCTCTTGGAGGGAAAAAAAAAAAAAAAAAAAAAAAAAAAAAAGTTTTACACGTTATGTCTCTTTGTTAGCTGATTAAACTGTACCCTTAGGCCAACACAGTGATTAGGATAAAGATCTATAGAAGTTTTCACTGTATTGTAAGGTATATCCTTGTTGGATGAATTTAGAAGGTTTTACATTAGTCAATTTTCAGCTGAGGTGCTCTAGATTTTATGGCATCTGTTTGGGTGCCGCAGATGCCTCAGTTATTTGGTAAGGCTTTTTTTTTTAAGCTCCTAGCTGTACTGTAGAATTCAAAGTTTAACAGTGTTATATTTGGCAAAAAGACCTGTGAGACGATTGATTGCTTAGCTCTTCTGGGCCTGGGGAACAATTGGTTGAGGTTCAGGTAAAAATGTTACAAAATAATTCCTTTGGTTGGGTTAGTGCGTGTCCAAAGTGGCCAGTTCAGTGGAACTAAATGCCAGTTACACACAGTGATAGGAGAGTACTGTCACTTTGTACAGGTAGTTCTGTTGTAGCACTAGGGGAACGTCACTCAACCTGTATTTTCCCACCTGACTGCTTTTATTCCTATATAAAGGAATAAATATGTGGACAGTCAGGTTTTTATCACATACCAGAGACTGGAGATGAGTTCAAAGATTTTTTTTAGTACCTCCTGTTTGCAGAATCAATTGTGGTTTTTGTGGCTTCTGCAGTTGCTTGATCATGTACTTTTGAGAGATTTGAATGTGTTGCAACTCACTGCTTCAGCAGATTCTTCAACTTCAGTGAGGTTCTTTGTAGGTCTCTTGACAGAATGACTAATGTAGCTACAAATCTTGACAGTTGTTTTAGTGTCCTTTCAACATTGCTTTTATCCAGCAGTAGATCAGTGAAGAGAAAGTCTAAGTAGCAGGACAAGCATGTTATAAACCCAGAGAGACTCTCTGGCTTCAGAAATTGTTGCTTGGTTGTAGAAATTACTTCTCTGCTGTAGACTTCAGGACGGTGTGGATGAATGAAGAAGAGAGATCTCTGAAGCAGGGTTTTAGAAGATGAGGTTTATTGTAAAGGATATGCGGCCTTGCTCTGAGCTGCCAGGCGCAGCTCGTGGCAAGGCCGAGGGAGTGGGGGAAGGGAGAGGTAGGGAGAGGAAATTCCAAGAGAGGAAAGTCCTCGGGGAAGGGTGCCAGGCAAAGAGAAAGTCCAGCGCCCTCAGGACCTCTTATCAGGGGTCTCAAGGTGGGCTGGAACAGGGCTTGGGCCAATGGGGTTACAGATACCTGATGCTTCAGGGGAGGGTTACAGGTGTGGGATGAACCATACATTGGGGGTGAGACAGAACATTCCATTTGACCTCTGGGTCTGGCTGCAGGTGACCTTCAGCTGGTCACGTAACTGTTTTCCCAGACATCCAGTAGCTAGGACATCTCAAACATCAAAACTTACTTTCAATTCTATCTCACTTACAGGTTTCACATTCTCAGAATCTAAGCAATCATATTTATAGGGCTTTCTGGCTTCATCCTCTCCAACACTTGGTGTTCAGAAGATTAAAATGGCATCGTAATGCATGAGGTCTCACAACAGTGATTGTTAAGTATTTTGGAGCTCATTTAGACACACATGTACTCCTGTAACTATCCATCTCAACTTGCTATAAGAAATTTTTTTTAAGAACTTCGGGGGATAAGTATTCAACGTCACTCTGCCATCCGCTGAGAACCAACTAAATCTTGTAACTGAGAAAGGGCCAGCCCTAAGATGGAAATTAAATGTGGAAAGTCAAGGGGAATGCTCAGTCACACCCAGGAATGAACCAGGAGAACTGACTCCTCTAAGATCACTGCAAATGGCCTTGCATTACTTTTATATTAAAACATGCACTCCTTTGTTCATAGAGAGTACTGCCAGATTTCAACTTTGAGTACTGACTTGCTGTCCATGAAAATGTTCATTAGTTGCAACTTCATCCCTTACTTCCTACTGATCCTTCATAGTGACTCTACCACCCTTTGGAACAATAGCAGCCTCTGGAACCTACAGACCTGTGTCAGGATCTACATTACTGACAGAGTTGATAAGCCCCATGGCTTGTTGCTTACTGTAGCAGCATGGCAGGATGGTGAAATGCTGGTACCTTCCTGAAGCGTCTCCTTCAGAAGCCACTCGAGTAGGCCATGGGAACAATCACTTCAAGTCCATGCACACACACACATGCCACAGAGAGCTCAGTGAAGGAAAGAAAGGAATGGCTTTCTGTATGATGAATTCCAGTGAAGGTTTATTACGTTCACCATGCTGAAGGGATCAGGGACAAGAGACCCAGATCAAAGGAGAGCCTAGGGTTAAGTATGGGGCCAGGAACCAATGGTCTGAGGGCAAGGGGTGGTACAAGGGTAGGACAACGAACAATGACTTATAGGGGACACAGGGGCAGGCCACCAGGGATACCACAACGGGGAATCAGGAAAAGGAAATACCATGAGAACTAGGGAGGTATGAACAATAGAGGTGGGCAAAGCAAAAAGAGGTAGGAAGAACAAAACTGAGGTAGATTGGCAATAGTTCTGCAGGGCACCATGGGGGAGAATCTTTTCTTTCAGCCTCGGCAGGGAAACTCTATGATAGATTCTTTCAGGGCAAAGCCCTGGAGGTTTCCCTGTAGGGTTCAAGGGTTTCCACAGTTTATCTCCATAGACAGATGTGCTGGCTTGAAGGCAAAACCAGCGAGAGACTCCAAGTCAGAAAAAACAATTTAATAGGAGAGGAAAAAAAAAGTAAAATACAATAAAATAAAACACATGCAATGGTACAAAAGATCACTGACAGAGTCAGAATACAACCTGAAACCGTGGTGGTAGCAGTCCAGATGAAGTGGTCTTGTTGAAGCAGTGTTCCTGCAGAAAGGTCTGGCAGCTCTTGTCCTCTGGGAATCCAGTGGGTAAGGCTGCCTGTGCTGTCCCAAATCCCAGGTTATATCCAGGTGGGAATGCTTGGTTCCTCCCCCTGGGCGGAGCATCTCACAATGGGCTGATATCATTTTATCAGTCTTGTAATGGGTCCTTGATTGCCCATTAAACAGAGATAGCTCCTGGACAGAGTTACCTATGAGTCATGCAGCAGGGCATTGATGGGCCATTAACAGAAGATAGTCTGGAGGCAGGGGGCAAGGGAAACAGTGCCCAACCTAGCTTCAACAGCTCATGTAGATGGTGATAGAATACATACTTTGGGCACATCTTACATTGTAACCTAGGACAACAGTACTGTTTCTTTGTTATTTTCTGATTATTTTCTGGTTATTTTCTGTTATTTTCTGTCTCTCTTCACTGATTGCATCTGCATTTGTCTTCTGGTTCTCTTTCTTGCCTCCATAAGAAAGACATCAAACATGTTCTAACTGTGTGGTGCAAAATATCTTTCAGAGACTGGCTATTATCAAAATATATTTGATAGGAACTTTGTTCCAATGAATGTCAAATGTTTCAGCTGACACATAAGTTGTCATCTTTTACTGGCACTGCTTGTTAATGATCACAAATGAGCGTCCAGATCCATCTGTCTTGCTGTTATGTATGTGTGCAGCAGGGAGGCTGGGCTGGAGTCTGCAGGTGCACTCAGAACAGGTAACTGAAGCCAGGGGAGAGCTATTGCAGATGTTTCTGGGCAGTTAAAACACTAGCTGGGCTATATGTCCTATAGAAAGAACCCCTAATTGAGATACTGTTGGAATTAAGAGAAATGCAAAGGTGAGGTTGAACTAGGACAGCTGAATTTGTCATCACATAATCCATATATTTATAATGCTGAAGCTATGGGAAAATGGGGCTTGTTACGAATGAAAGGGGAGAGCTTAGACAACTCCCAGCCTTTGCTCAGGTCTCTGGCAGTAGGCAGTAGCTTTATTGAGGCAGCCAGCACCCCAAAACCCACTCTTACGCACAAGTCCTTAATAATGACTGATCAGGCCCATTACAACATGAATTATTTATTGACAAGATATAAGGAAAACAGACATAAGACTTTAACGGGCTTACTTACAACACAGGATAAACAAAATAACTACTAGTAGATAAAAATACAGTGCACAAAAATAAGGTACCTATGTTACAGCTAGTGAAGAAATAGTGTAGATTAGGAGCCAATGTGACTTACCAGTGAAGGATGGTGGTGTGCTAAGAGTCTCCTGATCTCTCTCAGTCCCACGGAAGTATCTCAATGTGAACATCTCCACATCAAGGAGAACTCTCTACACTCTCAGAGAGTGTATAGGAGATTTCTGATTTCTTAAAAATCATAGTGATCTTTTATAGTTGTAAAAAGTGCTTGTCTGCCAGTCACTTATTTCTGGCTTGTCCTTTCTCACTATTTTAAATACGTATTATAAAGTTGGCTTATTGCAAATATTAAAAGGAATGCTATATGGATAATGTTGGAATAACTTTGCTGTATGAATATAGTTTTTATTTCTGCTGTTAACAAAACTTAGAAATAGTAGTGGGATAAATAGATATCTTAGGTCATGGAGACTCTGTGATGTTAAAATGCTTTTATTCATACAACTAACTGAGAGAATGTGAAGGTAATTAGGTGAATAGTCACATTTGTGGATTATCCTATCTAGATTAAGATAACAGTGACAAAAACCAGAACCCCAAAGGAAGAATTTATTGAGTTTCTGTTATCAGGGAGTGTAAAAACAACAGGAGGGAACCATGAAGAAAAATAAAATATATTGATTTAATCTACAGGATGGCAAAATGACAAGTCAAAGGTTAAAACCAAACAAAAGAACATCTAAACTCAAAGAAATGTTTGAATAATGCAGAATGGTCTATGAATATGCAACAGGCTGGTGAAATAGAAAAATATATTTAAAGGCTGTTTCCAAGATAGTGTGTGCTCTTGGCTGAATGCCAAGCACCTGGAGATATATATATATATATATATATATATATATATACACACACACACACACACACATATATAGAAACCCTTTGCTTTATTTCCGTCTCCTATTGTCTTTTTATTAAACTTTTAAAATTTAACCAAGAACGTGAACCTTGTTTTTCACATCACCATTCAAGGAAGGAAGTTTATTGCTGGCTGTCTTCATTTGAAAGACAAGTATGTGCGAGGGAGGGGCAGGGCCTCCCTTGGAATGGAGAATTCAAACCCCCTCCCTCCAAATTATTATAATTTAGAAAATTAAAGGGCTCTCAGGCAGAGGTGTCCGGGGATAGGAGTAACAGTATTTTACTAGTATGTATAACAAGGGAACAAACAAGAACAACTACAGCATTAATAATAAACAGAACCAGGAACCTCGAGGGGCTTTGTTTCAGAGAGCCCGGTGCAGTCTGATCTTGGTGCCCCTGCAGGACTCTGAGAGCACCAAGCTGGAATGGTGGTGACAGCGAACTCCTCCTGCAGTAAGCAATAGCCTGGCCGTCCTTTCTCTGATGCCGAGAGCAAGAGCGAGAAAACTGCCCCCAGCCCCGTCCTTTTTTCTGCCCCCCCCTAATTTGCGGTATTTTCCCCCTCCGACAGAAACTCCCAGAGACAAAAGAAGCGTAGAGCTCCTTTGGCCCCTTTGTTCTGCTTAAGTACCTCTAAGTACCGAGTAGTTAGTTTTATAGCAACTTATGGGAAAGAATTCTGTAAGTAAAAACAAAACCAAAAGCAACAAACAAACAAATAAACAAACAAAACTCACCAAAAATCCACCATAAAACAAAACAAAACAAAACAACAACAAAAAACAACAACAACAAAAAAGAAACAAATCTAACCCCCAACTCTGGCTAAGGGTGTTTTGAGCTGAAATAATTCATCCCAAAACAAACCATCCTGGCCTAGCTTAGCCACGGGGAAAGTAGAAATAACCTTTTGCTTTATCAGGGGGCGAAAGGTCCTGTTACAGGGGTCAAGTAGGGTTATAGTCGGGAGGCCCCAAACTCACCTTGAGTAGCTGAACACCCATTGGAGCCAACAGAAATGGTGCAGGAAAAGGGCTTTTAAGAAGAGAGCAACTATGTTCTGTTATGGTACAGTCCTTCCAATTGTTTCATGATGCCCACAAAGTGTACAGTTGAACAAACATATCTGCTGAGGTCTTCAGTCCTATTGTTGAAAAGGTTGGGAATCCCTGTTTAGAAGTCGTAAAATAGTGAGGTGGAGATTCTGGTTTACAGGAAAATATTTCTTGCTTCAGTTCACAAGCACCTGCTCAGCTCAGGATTGCTTTTTGGAGGAATGAATTCCTGAGCCAAGCTTTAGCCACCTCTTCTGAAAATTTTGCCCTGTATTCTCTTCTTCACTTTAGTTTTACATTCAAGAATCTGGAATCTGAAAAGATACAAACTCTTTATAGGTCACGTGCATCTTGAGCCACATACAACACCAAAACCATGTCTTAAGGGTAGGCACTGGACAAGGGAAGAAACTTTTAAAGCCATCAAGTGTTATATTTTTAGTACTTATTTTAGGATTCAGATTGAAGAATTTACCTTTAAAAAATGTTCTTTCCAACTGTTGGACAAAATGTGGAAATTGCAGTTGAAATTCTCTTATATTTATAGGAGGTAATGCATAATATGATCTTTTATCCTTGAAATCTGTTAAATTGATGAACTATGTTAAACAATAGTTTTGTATCACTTTTCTCTCACCTTTCTTCCATGAGAACTGTCAAGAAAGGGCTTGGCATTGAAATGGCTGTTATTTAGGTGGTGCTCTCAAGCACAGGAAGGTATGTGAGAAGGAAAAGATACATGACTGCAAAAGAACTTTGGAGTGCTTTATAATTTCTTCAGATTTTCATGTGTGTCACTGCATACAAAACCCATCTTATTCTCTGAGTATGCTAAATCAATCAAATGAATGCTAATGTCCTGCTGGCTCCAGTAATTCAGCTGGAACTGAACCATCAGAGACAATGCCTAGAGCTGAAATGACATCATTGTCATTTGAATGGCTCCATGCACAAATACAACAGAAAGAGAATAGGAACTAGATATTTTAATGTCAACTCTTTTAAAAGCACAGGAAAAAATGAATCATCATTGATCAAATAGAAATAGACACCACCCCCCCCCCCAAAAAAAAAAAAAAAAAAAAAAAAGGAAAAAAAAAAAAGAAGAAGAAGAAGAAGAAGAAGGGAAATCTTATTTTCAAGATCCTAAAGGAAAAATTGAAATGAAAATAGCATTCTGCTAGAAAGAATGAGTTCTTAATAGGTCTTTAAAATAAAATGCATGAAACAGTGACAAAATGATTTTGCAGCATCTTCAAGTAACTTAGTTTTGTCAGTCTGGAATTATTTGAAAAAGACCTCTGCAGAAAATTATAGTCCCAAATTATGATTTTGCAGGCTCAGATTGCATAGGTAAGAAGCACCATTGTGAGCAGCAGTGACGCAGACTGAGAAGCCAGAAGGGAAACCTTGCTCTTCTGGAGCTGCCTTGATGTTATTTATGGACAGTTTATGAAATCTGAGCGCAGGACTAGGCTTGTGTTTTGGTTAACATGGATTCTGTTCCAGTGTCTGAGAAAATGTATTTTAAACATTGCCTTGGTTTGGCTACCTACAGCCTGGAGAGATACAAAAGCTTCTGGCATGGTATGTCTTGTAAAAGGGCTTATGGTGAGTAAGTGGCTATTGTTACTAGATGGAAAGACCTGTGAATTTATGTTGACATTAACCCACTAAGGGAAGAGAAGAAAGAGGAAGGATGGAAATCGAGCATATGACAGGCCTGAATGCCAGTAGCTTCCACAAGATGTTTTCTTGTACCAAATGTTAACATCTCTTAATTTTGCTAAGGAAATCAAGGCTTTGAAGTATCAGATTCTCCAAGAAGACATCTGCTTTCTTATAGCAATGTTGAAACAGGAGATTCCTGAGCTGTATGTGTAGAGGCTAGATATGTGTTTGCAACAAACTGGAATTACTAATGATGTCATAGCAGAACTCAGAGCCCTGTACTGCAGCTGTAGATTTGTGATGTACCATGGACATTAAATGCCTGGTCTTGGGGTTCGGGAAGAATTGTTTCATCCTTCCCTGCCAGCTGAGGACCTGTGAAAGAGAGAGCTTGTTCCGTATAGGAGGGGATGCTGTCACTTTGGCACTGTGATCAGGTGTAGAAGCTGTTTAGTTTCTGAGGAAGCAGGTTCAGAAGTTCAGAAGTTCAGTGGCACTGTAAGCAGTGCCCATGGCAGTCACACGGGAGCACATGGAAGTTGCATAGACTGCGGGCAAGAGAGAAGAGTGGACAAGGTCTGAGTTTGCTGAGTCTGAGATCAGCGACGTGTTAGATTTCAGCCTATTTATCTTTAAAACAGATGTTGGCAGTGCTATGTTGCCTCACAAAGGCTCAGCCCGGCCAGTCCAAGCCGGCTGCCCAGTTTCTTTCTATTTGGTTTGGAAACAGGGGGCTGTATTTAGACTTGTCACTTGCACAGCTGCTGTGCTGCAGCTTTTCGCAAAAGCTGTACTGTTGACAAGTAAACCACAGCACTCCCGTGCTCTGCCTTTTACTGGCCTTTATGGAGTCCTTTAACAAATATATAAAACTGCAAAGGTGCCACTGCTCCTTAGCTTGATGGTAGTATCTGCAGTGTAACGGGGGGACAGTTGTATGGAAGGGGGCACCAAGAAAACGGCCCCTGGAGATCCCTGAGCCTACAATACTCAGTACTACTCCTGTCTCCCTGCAGGGCTGGCACCGAGGATGGCCGTGATGGGGAGTGAATTTTGGTTTGTTTGCACCAGTAACACCTCCCAGCAGTCTTGTGAGGGCAGGGAGCAAGCCACTGCCGCTGCTGGATGGTGCTGCAGGTACAAATATGTCACACTTCCTAAGTACCAAGAAAAGGAGGTCCCCTTTAAATAAATAGATGGTTTTTCAGAGAGGCAAGAGAGGGATGTTATGTGCTGCATAGTTTTCTCTCTTCTCCCCTAATTTCTATAGGGCTTCCATATACTTTATACCCTCTATATGGGATTTTTGTTTTCAATATGTGCAATATCTAACATACTTATAATTTGGAGAGTATGCTCATTGTTTAAGACACTGATATGCTGGTACATGGGTAATTGTTCCCTAGTTCCTGCTCATATCTAAACATCTATCTTAAGGTAAATAAAGCAGTAGCTGATTGCTACACCTCTGGGTTTAAATTTGTCATCTCATTAATCTGAGTAATTTTTCTTGAGGAAAAAATTATACACATGCTTGAATCAGTTATATCAGTACAAGAGGAGGTGAAGCTGCTATGACAGAATAGAAAAATCTCTTTAGGAATGCAAATTTTCACTGATGTGCAGTATCTATTCACATGCTAAAAGATTGAATTAAAAGTGATAATTATGTGCTGTTTTTGCTGCTTAAGTAGGTTAATGCCATTATGACTGTGCTACTTAATGGAAAAATTTAGAATCAGACTAGCATGGGAATACTAAAACATTTAATGGATTTCTGCTCAAGTCATTCTTTCTATTATGAAAAAACCCCACCAAATATATATAACTAAGTCTTTGGATTCAATTATGAATTCTGTCTTCTAGTTTGAAGGGCAAAATTATCACTTAACAGCAGTTCTCTGAAATAGAATTTTAATGATTCTAGTCATCTCATAGTTGAACAGGTTTTTTCCTGATCAGTAAAAGTTAGAAGATTCTCAGTGCTGAATCAGTTTTAATTATTAATCTCAACCAGGTAAAAAATACGGCGTCAGCAGCATGTCTTGAGCATCTGTCAAAGAAGCTGTCAGAAATGTTCTCTGTGGGCTGTCATGTGTTACCTGGCTTCTCTGCATGAGGAAAAGGATTTGGTACATGGTATTGGAATGAGACTGTAGATATAATGCATAAGAGGAGAAATATGCCATTTGCCTGGAGGGATTCTTTTGGTCTGATCCCAGCATTTTATAGTTCTAAAACAAATTTGACGGGCTTCATCATAATGTGATCCTGTCGCCCCAAGAAAATTTGCAGTAGTTTGGGAGAAACGTTTGTTTAATCTTGGAAGGAAGGAAAGGAAGCATGAAGACTGAACAGTTGTGCGTCATCCTTTTAAAGGTTGCTGCTAAAGCAAATGGCTTGAGGTATTGTGATGGTGTAACTCGTGCTCCTTGAATGTGTATTCATCGTTTATAGAGAGGTGCTATTGGAGACAACTGCTGTTGCAAATTCAAAAGCAAGAATAATCTCTTGCAGAAGCTCTGCAAAACCTTTCTAAGAGGAATACAGACGAAGGTAGGAAGACCAAGTTCATAAACCCCTTCTGTTTTTATTCTTAGCCACACATTTTCATCTGTTCATGCATCTGGTTATTCCCCAAGATTTTTTTACATCCCCTCTGAAGACTCTATAACACAGGGGAAAATCTCCTCCTTGATGTTAGCTACCAAAACTGCTTTGTTCCCAAGGTCTCATGGCAACTATCTGTGCTTTTTGATTCTAATGCTAGAGAACTAAAGTTATTTATTTAAAGTGTTTATTCTACAGAGTGCATGTTCTCTGACACAACAGTAATTTACCATCAGCAACTTCCTGGCACATCTGAAAATCGAGTCACCTCTTTAGGCCAGTGAGATGTCAGTCCTTCCTCACTACGGGTGTTCTGGTATTTCATATAACATAAGTCAAGTCGAGACTGACCAAGATGTTTGTTTGGCCTATTAGTAAGTAATAAAATTCTGAGCATTCTACAGAGAATACCCAGTGTTACAACTTGTCAATCTGTTTAGATTATTACATGCTTTGCCCTTTCCGCGTACTCATATTTTGTTTTGGCTATTTCCATACTTTATGGACAAAAAAGGTATAATAGATTCATATTGTGTTTCCAAGGTCTTTCTGATGGAAGTGTTGGGACTTCTTTACAGTTGTACTCAATTTGGTGACTTAAATCAGGAAAACAGAGCAGTCCTACAGTAATGGACAAATATTGTGAGGTTAAACTTATTTTTCTTCGGAAATGAGAACTTGACACAAGTTGGCACAAACACTCATATGCAAACAAGAGTCTTGAAAGACTGACTGAGGTTCTCTGATTCTACTGGGATCAGTAGAAATAACGCTGCTTCATTTTCTGCTGTGGTCCAAAATTGTCTGCAGTAGCTAGGTTAATTGTGGGAGTTTTCTTTTCTGGAATTTTTCTGGATAGATGTCCATCAGGAATGACACCATGATCAACATTAATATAGGTCTTGATTCTCCCTCCTCAGCTTGAAGTGAAAGGGAACTGGGAGTGTAGGATCAAGCCCTTAATTTGTTACTTACAGCTAATTTGAGGCTTATTGTCCAAGGTAAAAGGCTAACAAGTTAACTCAGGCCTGTGAACAAATCTTGGTAGACAGAAAGCAACTGGGTCCAAAGTGCTCCATGTTGGAACTTTGCCACTTTCTTTCTTTCAGTACTGTTCTGCCTTCTCAGTCCTGTAAACAGTCTCTTCATCCCTTTCTGTGGGTAACTGGGCTTCCTTCCTGAAACCTTCCCAAATTCAAACTACATTTGGCAATAATTTTGAATCTGTGCATGATACAAAAATTTTCAAAGGAGCTTCACAGACACTAATCAGGGTAAACATTCAAATTGAAAATCTGTCTTATTCTGAAGTTTCATTTGGAAAACATTTAATTTCTTACAAGCACACTTTGGCAAATGATGTCACCCTTACAGTAGCAAATAACAGGAACAGGAGACACTTCACTGCAGCTGTGACATGGCTAGTTAGGATCCTATTCAAGAAAAAGGCTTAGGCAATGTATTTTCTTTCCCATACTTTGCTGTACCATTTCTCCCCCATATAGTTTAAATGAAAATACTCTCAGAATGCTCTTATAATTGTCTCTTTAGAGTTATAATCTGCAAATGCTTTTTTCTAAAAGATAAAAATACCCAAATCTTAATGGTGCCTTTTAAAAAGGCACATCATCAGTAACTCTCCAACCTCCTTCACGGTTTCATATAACTCTTTACTAAGGGGGAGAAGCAGCTTACAGAGGTCACTCTGATTAAAGGTTTGACCTGGAATTACTTTGAATTTGTGTTATGGAATCAGCAGGTTTACTATGGTAAGTCTTAACAGAGAATCTTTGGAAGTGCTTTGCAGGTAGAGCTGAAAAGACAGTAAGTGTTCTATGAAGTCTGCTAAAACCACAGCAGAACCACTTAACCATCAGGGCGCTATATTGGAGAGCCATATCCACAGAGCACAGGGAACAGGAGGCCTTACTAGTTTAAAATCTGGGTTGGCAAGTCTTATGACTGGGATTATATGGCACTATTTCAAGAAAAGGAAGCTGGATTCCGTCATCCATGAGGTCCCTTGTACTCTGTGGCCAGGGTTCCTGCAAGATTATAAACACTGAAAGAATATCAGTTTTAAGAAATTACTCAAATCAGTAAGAAATATAGCCAGGACAGTGAGTTTCGTGGAAATTTATATGCTCAGTGCTTCATATCCATGCATGACTTGGCTCAAAGGAAGCAATCAAGGATACAAAAGCCTGTGAGGTCTTTTAACCCCACTAATTTTGAGTTCTATATCTGTAAGTTTCTTAGAAGGTGATGTTCTCCTGAAGGTCGCCTAACTCTGCTAACAGATTTGTTTTATTTTTCTGTGGTGATCCTGTAATTCTGCTGAACAGAAATGTGTCTCTGGAGGACGGGTGGCCTCTAAGGCTTGGGCAAAACTTTCAGTATGGGGCAGTTTTACAGTGCAATATTTAATGGTTGATTTCAGGTGTATTTAGGGGCAGAGCCATCCAACATCTACAGTAGTCATCAGTCTCAGGTCTGATTTTTATTGGCAATGTCCTTTTTCTTTAAATTTTTGCTTTTGTGGTTGGACTTTTTGACATGAATATACTGACAGCATTCCTGTAACTGCCAGTTAAGGACAGGTAATTGCAGTTTACAGAAGTCAGCTTGCAATATGGGTGGTGTTTGCTTTGGAGAGTCTGTTTGCTAGGTCTGTATGTCAAATATCAGCACAAAGGCAGCTCCACCTCACTAACAGTGATGATATTTTTCATCCTCTTAGACAGGGTGTCAGAACCTTCCCTCCTTGCTACAACCCAGCTCCTGCTGCTCTGCTTTTGCAAGGTGTCAGGAAGTGGCCTTGGAGACCTGCCTTGTACTGGAGGCAGGTGTGTGAAGCAGCCCGAGGGAGCCTGGTTCTCCTGTTGTCTGTCTCACCTACCCAAGGTCCAGGACGTGCCACCCAGAGCAGCTCTTACCCAACACACAGGCTCGCTCTGCACTGGAAGTTTTCTGGGCAGAGAGGGAAAGACTGCTGATGTGGAATGGGAAGAGATGGGAAGAGAAGAGTGTGTTTTTCCTGTCCCAGCTGCTTGAAGAGAAAGGCTGTTCAAAGGAGACCCACATGTGGAGAAGGGAATCAGGGAGAACCCTCTGATGGAGTGGGCAGAACACAGATGGTGAAAAACTACATGAAAGTGGCAGAAAGCTCTTTTAACTTTAAAGAAAAGTGAAAAGCTTTGCAGGTCCTGAAGAAAAGCCTTTTCAGGGACTGTGGGTAGGGCTTTTTGCCAGTTTTCAGGCAATGTTAAAACCCCAGACTTCTGTTGCTCTCATATATTTTTTTTTCCCAATGACAGCATTAAAGACATTGTAAGTGAATTACTAGGCTCTTGTGTATGACACATGTACATCCTACCTTAGAACTTGGCTGAATGTAGACAGAGTTTTCTGCAAGATGATCAATGGTTTTAATCCAGTTTATCAGAAGCCCCTAGAATTCTCTTAGAATAAACCCCATTTCTACAGACTCACGGGAAACTGAATGCTGATCTGTTTAGTCTGAGTAGGTGGTAGCAAGGCTGAAATGCTGTTGAGGAAGGTATTGCTGCTGCAGAGTTGCTTGAACAAGAAGAGTATCTAAGGTGATCCCAGAAGTAACAGGACAGTGTTGACAGTACAGCTCAGGTGAGTACACGCAACACATCTGATGGGACAGGGTAGAGGGTAGACAAAAAGCACTAACACTGCTGCATTGAGAGAGCAGTGCCAGGTGCACTGAAGGCTTCTGGAATGCCTTAGAGCTCTTGGATATTTAAATTTTCTTACTGTTCTTTTTGAAGAAAAATTGTAAATATAAGGTCCTTAAAGAGCAGCAGTACAGTACTGGCCTCCATATGTGGCCAAATAGGATGGCTCAACAGCGAGCTGAACAAAGTAAAACATTTCACTCATTTTGCTGTTCTGGGATGCATTTCCATTATGACTCCCCAGCAATCTGCCTACACCTTCCTGGAGAAAGAGAAGTGATCATTCCTGCCTGTGACAGCCTAGGCTTTTTTGGAAATGATACTGTAGTATTTAAGTTTACTCAGAAGCTGGATAATAGGAGCGAGGATGAAACCTCAGTCTCTGTTCAGTTCTGATATAATTGGTGAGCTGGTCTGATGAAAGGGCTCCAGGTCATTGTTGCTCTTTGTGTCACTAGAGAATACTGTCCTTCATCCTGGGTTTGATCCAGCTCGAGTTAATATGATGCAAATACACCCACAAAATTTTCTATTATATTAATTTCGAAACAGTAGGAGATTATGTGGCAAATCTGGCTGCCTTTCAGGTGAAGGGGATTAATTGACCCTTCCCTGTTTTAGACTGGTGATAAAATCCCATACATTAAATCACAGTGGAAAACTAGCAGAATGATACAGAATTAATTGCAGTGTTGTATGTATAAGGCTCTTGGCACAGTATTAGTCTTGGTCTGTGAGGAGGATTCTCACAAAGTAAATTTTAAAAATTGCATAACATTTCCTTATTCAAGGCATTTATTCTATCTCTGTCAGCTCTGCAGTGCCTTCTACATGACTTCAGGCCAGATCTGTACAAAAGCACAATTCTATACAATGGCACAGCTGAACAAAAGCAACTTGGGTAGGACCTCTGGTTAATGAACAAACTGGCTATTGCTTTAAAGTCTTTGCTTTAGAGCTTGACTACAGAATAAATAAGATTTGGGAGTAACAGGGTGAAATATACTCCCTCCAGCCACCCCCCCGGCTCTCGCTAGCTCAGTTGTTCAGGGATTTTAGGGAAATATATTTCATAGAGACAGAATAAAGATTTCAAAAGAGTGGCTCTCACCCCCAGCTTCAGTCCAAGCTTTATTCTCGAAGTGATGTTCCAGGAGAGCGAGGAGAGAGTGAGCGAACAGGAAGAGACAGGGGTTTATCTAGTTTTTGGGCCAAGGAAAGATATTGGCCCTGAGCCAATAGGGTCAGGAGTAGGTAAGATAGGGAAGAAGGGTTAAACTACATGGTACAGGCTTCAGGGGGACTCTGAGGGGAAAAACCATTCCTCAGAGGAACACAACAACAGGGGAATTATGTCTTCCCATTTTTCTGCTTTTTTCTGTATGATCAGAGGAGATAAAAGCGTGTGCTGGATCCACCTCAGCACAGTTAGGCACAAGTAGATGAGTGCTAACTCCTAGTTGGTGGCTCTGTGCCTTCTGAAGAAGAAGACAATACTGCTGTACTGCAGGAAGGAATGAAGTCCTCCTGCTCTGAAGGACTGGTGCTACTCCTCCCATTTCCTAGTCCTGTAATTAGAAAGACCTAGTACTTGACTACAGTCCCCAAGCCTGTCTTCTTCTACATCTTGAAACAATGTCTTGAAAGTAGAAAGGACCAGGGCTGACTTTCTTGCTGTATAACATTTCTCTTAACTTGAGAGGCTGAGTTGCAAGTTGCATGGATAGAGGGGCTGTGAATGACAAAGGATGACTGTGGTGGTAGGGCTATACGGGAATTTGGTAGGCAGCTCCTACAGCAATTAACTCCAGGGCTCTGCTGGCTCCCACCGGTCTGATTTTCTCTGGGTGGGTAGTGGAAATTAACTCCACTCACAATACAGAATGGAACATAGAAGCCTGTTTCAAGAACAAAAATCAAATTTTTGTAAGTACAGCTAGTGGAGTGAATGTTGGATGTACAGCCCACATGGGTCACTCAGTGAAGCTGAAATAGCGTAATGAGCCTTGAACCCTGATAGCTTTCTGGTTCAATAGCAGCCCTAGAAATAAAAATTGTCCTTTCTGAGTTCTAGTGAGTGCCAGGCTGCAAGATGCCTGTGCTCTTTGACAGTGAGATGAGGTGTTGGGCAGTGAAAAGAATGAATAGAAAAGCTCTCTTGGCCCTTGCTTGCTTTCTTCTTGCTGGATCAAACAAGTGACTCTGAGGCTTGGAACACTGTAAAATAGGCAGGTGTATATGAGTCAAACCAAACTCTTCTAGATGGAGTAGGGACTAACATGTTTGACTCAATTTTTTCTCTTTTTGTTTTTCCTACAGTTGGGTTATTTTGTTTCTACTTTAGTTATACTGACATCTGTTTCTCAACAGAGATGTTTGTTTTTATACCTGGGACCTGAGGATTTTGCAGAAGATGAATTATAAGTACTTAATTAGAAGGATGGAGAGCAGCTTGAAATGAAACCTATACCTTCCAGTGAGAGTGACTTTGTACTTCTCAGTTGTACAGGCTGTATTGATTAATTCATGCTGCCCTGATAGGCTATTGTGCTACTTACCTTAGCTCTAGCAAATGGTGTTTTTATAATGAAGTGGAAAGGGTTTGAAATAATGAGGCACAAAAATGATGACTCTGCTGGAACAATAGAAAACTCTGTCCTTTTATGTACAAAGTGGCCAGCACAATGGCAGACTAGCACATCACAGAGACTGCTCTGCTTTCTTCCATCTGAGATGACGAGGAGGGTAATGTCTGAAATGAAAATGAGAACAAAATAAAGGTACTTAAAGCATTCCAGACTCCTTGGTCAATGTGATGAGTCAACTTAGACAAGGAGCAGTATATCAGAAAACCATACTGATTATGCTTTATTTGAAGAGGAGTGAGAAGGGAGCGCTTCCTCATTCTCCCCAAACCCATCAAAACCAAGCCCCCAAACAGGCTATTTCAAAAGTAAACCGTCTGTCATGCACCTAGCTCTAATCAGCTGGTTTTTGAGAGAAAAGAAACCAAATTTTTAATATTAGTGGAATAATGTGGTGGTGTGCGATTTGTTTTATTTGTTTTATATGATTTTATACAGATTAGTATAATGGCTTGTTCTATGTACTCCCCTCTTTCTGTATTGGTTCAGACTTGTTTACTGCAAAGTTGAGCTTGTTCGTTAAATGTCAATCATCCCTTCCCCCTCATACCGAGTTGTCAATCCCCTCTTGGGCGCCCTGTCTATCACTCCAGGACCCTTCCCTGGCTTCTGGAAAGCTCCAGGGAGGGTGTTGAGTGATAGGCTGGGGCCCTGGAAATCCCCTTCAGTCGTTTCATGGTTGGTCCCCTGTTCTATGGTTTACACCCCCGGTTACACCCCCAAGTTCTGTAATTGGCTGAACGGTTGTCGCCACCCCTGTTTCCACCCCCCCTTAAAAGTTGCTGCAGGCCTGCTCTCGGTGCTCTTCTGGGCAGCAGGTCTGAGAGTGCAGAGCTCCGTGCTCCCTCTCCCCCAATAAACCAACGCTGTACCCTGCTCAGTGGAGTCAGCCTTTCATTCGGTTGCCGTGGTTGCCTTTCCATCATCGTGCCCGTCGCTGGTGTGGGAGATCCAAGTCCCCACCAGGAGGAGGTGGCTCACCTAGCCAGCCACCCCGACCGCACAACATTGCCGCAGTGGGAAAACCCGTCTGAGCTAGCCTGTGGCTGCGCTGGTCAGCGCACATAGGACACTGCGACAGAATAATGCCATGGGTATCTATCTTGTGGCATATTCCTTGTAGGAAGAAGCTGGAGGTGGAGAGGAGAAAGAGAAAGTAGACTTTTGTGTCAATACCCTCATTGTCTATATAAAATAAGTTTGAAAATATTTATTTGAATTGAGGGGATCACACCCTTTGAGTAAAAGGGGTGAAGAAAGGGTGTGTAGGTACAAAGATTTCATTGCCTTTGAAATAGTATTTTCTAGCAGCAGAAATTATCAGCTGCTAGTTAGAATTCTTAAATGCTTTTATGTGAAACAGACAAAACCTCTAAAACCAAAACCCACTTTAATGGTTCTCAACTTTCATATATAATTCTCTATTTCATACCGACAGAGTAATTCTACAAGCTTCAACTGACTTCAGCTGGCAAATGACCAGAAAGTAGTTATTAATATTTACCCCTTACAAATGGGAGGGTTTCAAGCTCAGTTAATTTTGAATTATAATCACCAGAGCAGTTGCCTTCTCACATTCCAGTTGAAGACAAGGGTAGCTGGAGAAGCTTCTCTAGGAGAGGATTCAACTGGGTTTGGTTGGGTATAGTGCTGTGCTGACACAAGTAACCCAGCGAGAGCAGGAATAGGAGACTTTGCCTCTGTCTGCACCTACATTTCCCAGAAAGCGCTAAATAACTTGCTAGGAATAGAAACCAGGTCTGTGGTGTGGTAATGACGTTTCTCTCCTCTGCGTGTATTTTTGAGATGAACAGATATTAAAACTTACCTAGTAGCCATAAAAATCAGTAAAAATTACATTTTAGAAATAAAAATGTCAGCCCCACTTGAGATTATTTAAATTGAAATAGTCACCATGTGCTGCATTAGTGATGAGGCCTGTTGCTGTGTATTATTTGGGTTTATATTGTATTTCATATTATATTGTGTTTTGTAATGGTTTCTTCTGTATCCCCCTGTTCCCTGGAAAATGTATCATCCCGAGGTTTGTCCCTGCTCCCTTTTCCCGCCCATTCACCAACACTGGAATGTAATCCAACTCTGTTCCACTCCCACTTTATCCCTGATTGTGTAGTGGCTTGTCCCCGCCTCTAGCCCCTTCCCTGGATATAAGCCCAGGCATGGGGTCGGTTCTTTCTCTTGGCTCGGGGGCAGGGAAGGGGCTCCTGACTCAGGTGGGGGCAGGCCCACAGGAGAAAGACTGAATAAAGCCCTTTTTTCCCCCCTGATCAAGTGCAGACCTTCCTTTGCCATCGACGGGAACCTAATCTCTCTCTAAAGGAAAAGGTTCACACCCGCTCCTGGGTGTTTTGGAGCCCTGAGGAAAAATTTTTCCAGCTGTGGTTGTTCTCTCAAGCTAGCCGAGGTAAGAACGGAGCCGGGGCTCCGAGAGAGAGACTACCCACAGAGACCTGTGCAACACAGATTTTTAGGAGATTTTTTGTATTCTCCCTGTGCAACACAGATTTTTAGGAGATTTTTTGTATTCTCAGGCCAGCACTGATTGCTACTCTGGAGCACAGTGAGTTTAAATACTAGTTTCACTTCATTAAACTCTAAATTTCTTACATACAAAGTACAGCCTGGAGAGGGGTTTTATTTAGTAAACTCTTAAGAAGTCAACATGCATATCCTTGACTGTGGAGACAAATGGTGCTGTAACTACTCTGAGTCCCATCCTTGCTCAAAGAGGCAAAGTATCTGTCTATTAAAAAAAAAAACAAAACCAAAAGTGATTATTTGTCTAAATTCTTCTGTGTAACGTGAGTTCGCAAACTGTGGATTTGGGTCCCAGTGTAATATGGATGCAATTGCAAAAACCAATGCATAAAACAACTCCCAGGAGAGAATAATATTTAATGGGAGACAGAAAATCAAAAAAATTCCAAACAAATTAGAAATCAAGACTGCAGCACCTTGAGCTGAGTTTGCCTTTATAGGGAAAGCTTAATAATGTAACTAAGGAGATTTTTTTTGACGGAATTCCCCATCAATACTATTTGCCTGTGTCACATCTTTGTTCTGTGACTTAGTACAGTGATACATGTAGCAAATCTACAACAGTAAAATGACAAGAAGATAATTAAAGCTTCACAACATGCTGGAACTTTAAAGATACTGGAAGCTGCTAATACAAATTATGAGCACCTGAGCTGCATTAAAATCACCCAACAGAAGAAATACAGCTTTCACTATAGAGAAATATCCTGTATTTCCTAGATCTAATAAAGGATATTGGATCCTTCATTTGTTTTAGAAAATGATCCAAGTGCTTTGCATTTGTTTCACCTAATGCAATTTTAATCATTGCTAAAATTAAAGTGCTTTGTCTTACGTATCACACAGAGAAAGATCTACCAAATATGTCACTTTTGAAAAAAGATGGTCACCTATGGTTGCACTATAATGGAGTTTGGAAGCAAAGAAACAACAGAGGGACTGTTTCTCTGTTCCTCAATGTCAGCATAGTTGAAAATGATAAGTTAGAATGGTGACTTGTGATGCTAATAATAATTGGAAAGCTAAACCTGTTCTGACTTAAAAAAAAAAAAAAAAAAAAAAGAAGAAAAGTAAATTAATTCAGCACATTATGAAGTTGTTTGGGTATCTATGCTATGGTAAGAGTAGGACTATCTTCAGTGTTACAGACTGAATATTTTACCTTGACTTTTAAATGGATTACAACACAAGATTCACGTGTTTCCCCAGTGCTTCCTTTCAGGTAACCTGTGTTGTAATGGCAAATGTTTTGTGTACTGCTCTGTTTCTATACCCAGTTGTGCTGCATGCATTCCTGATTGTAGAAATTGCTCCTCCTCCCCAACACCTGATCCCATACCATTCCTTGGTGCAAGCACTAATTACTCAGGTGCCTGTGTTTTTTGTCTTTAATGACAGATTTTTTTTTTTTTTTTCTGTCTGAAGCAGGTAAAGGAGCTCGCACAAGGTCAGCTGGTTGTTTACAGCTATCTCCAACAGACCATTAAATGTCTGCCCTGGGTACATGAGATCTGTGGGTCCACTTGGACAGAGAGCTTAGAATGTATTTAGTGCATGTAAGCACCATGGCTCCTTCTCTCCCTTGAGTTACTACAGCATTTTCTCTTTTTTGTTTAATTAATTTTGAAAAAGAAAATGTTTAATGAGCTCCACTTGTGATTTTCTAACTGTTTGTCTGGCTGAAAACTGTCATTTCCAAAAGGAGGTATTAATGGTTATTATCTCTTGATCATGTCAATGTTAATGCATGTATGTGCTGTTTCTGCCTCATTTCCACATAGTTACGAGGCCACATTTGGCAAATGAGGGTATGTTTGCTTTCTTGATTAGAAAAGTTCTAAGAAATTTTGTATGTTTGGTAAAACATAACTTATGAAAAGAGCTAGTTTAGAAGAGAAGCCCAGCAGTAGAAATTCTTAACATTTTCCTAATACTTTCCTCTGCTGGGCAGAAAGCCGTTTGTGAAAGCTAATGAAATCAGCTTTGCATCACCCCAGTGAAGCAGCTATGTTCCTATGACAGGATGGAGGCACAGCATGATTAAGTTACTTGTCTTGATTCATATGGCTGCTGGGATTGCAGCATTTGCTCAGGTGTTGGCTTTCAGCACTAGGTCCAAGGACCCATCTTGGATGCAGCCTGGATAAAGTTGGTTTTTCTTTCTTTCTTCTGGAAGCTACTATTTTGTGTCCTAAAAGCTATGCTCCTGTTTAAATTCTCTGCTCTTTATGTCTTGGAAGTTAATATCCAAATCATGATGTGCATGTAATAAATGCCTTATTCCTGACATAAGTATTAGAAAGGAATGGACTGAAGGTATTTCTCCCATGATGGGTTGGTTCAAAACATTGTCATGAAGATTTGGATGGTGACTAGGAAATGTTTCTTCTCCAGTCAAATGAGGCAATAAAGAGCAAGGTGGGCACCTTAATGTGCTAGAAGAGACTGTACTTATCACATCTCCTACATTAGAGTCAATAGATATTGGTTATATGTGAATTCTCTTTCTTTCCTTGCCTGGGTCACGGAGGGAAGAGCTGTCTCTTGCAGCTGATCTGTGGTGCCCTATCACTCAGTCACCTGGTGGAGGCTATCATTTAATGATTTTTTTCTGATAAGCCACCCAATGTCCCCTCAGGGCTCTGGCTTTGTCAGGATTGCATGTTTCAGACTGACTTAAAGGAGCAGTCTTACTACATTCCCTCTTATTATATACTGCTGACTATGTCTTAGTAAGTTTGTTTGAGTAGCTATTGTAGTTTTGCTTTGGTATTATTATCACAATAATATTTCTCTGTATGGTCTTCAGAATTTTCAAAGATCTGTGAGGAGCTGGGAAAGTTGAAAAGAGATGGCTACAAAGGGCCTAAGCTCTTTCTTGATGCAATTATGCACACCAATATTTAAACTGAAATAAAGTCAGTGAATCTGGTCAGGCAGATTTGTTGACACATAGAGATGGGAATATGTACTGGGATCTGTTGGGCAGATTCATGTTCAGCTCAGGAAAGCTGCTGAGATTATCCACAGAGTGACAAAGAGCCACTCTCTTGGCATCACTGTTGCTGCGGAGCTTTAGCATTGCTGAGTCCCTGGCAGCTTCAGAGATGATATTCCTTTATATGCTACCCTGTAGAGAACAGCAGAAATTAGGGCCAGTGCAAGGAGCCCATAAACAGTTGGATGGTAAGTATTGCTTATTTCCCTGATCCTTCCTGGTTCTAATTCTCTAAGCACCTGTGTCGGTGAAATTACTTTTAACCCTCAGTTTACTGGCAGTGTTGCTGTACTAGGTAACAAAGAGATGCTTGGGATTTCAGGTATTTTTTGGAGTGGACAGCAGCAATCAGGTGAAGGAGAGGCTGGATTGTAATGCAAAATGGTCTGTTGTGTGCTAAGCCTGGTGTGAGAAATGAAAGCATACTTAAAAAAAAGCAGAATGCCAGCAAGCAGCAATAGGAGTGTGTCCAGTGCTGGATGGCCTACTGTGGGTGGAGGACACACCAGAGATCATCTCTTTCATCTGAAACTCTTGTTTCCCGTATGACAGCAGAGTCCCTGCAACTAAAATCTGAAACAGGCAATTTCTGATGCTTTAGGAAGGATTTCTGTTTACCCAGACAAGGGGAAAGTGAGCAACTTTTGTCAGAGTTAATAAAGGAGCTGTCTGAGATGGTGGAACAGCAGCCGATGGGGTTGCCTGGGGAGTGACCTGCAGTTCCTTCCCTCTGGGTGGGAGTGCAGGCTGTAATCAGAGTGGCTGACATGCCAGCTTCATCCCTCCTGGATCTCGGCTGCACACTACTCCACTGCTGTTATAAATGAAAAATGCTTTGTAATAAGTGATCAAGCCCAATTTCGTAAATCAAAATATAGAATTTTATTTTGAGACTTAAATTCAGTCTCTAACAGCCACAATTGAAAGGAACAGCGTCAAACCCTGGGTTTCGGCACTGGGTGAACACAGAAACGAACTCTATTGCTCTGAATCTGCCCTGTTCACAAAGTGTGTTCTGAGCTGCTGGCTTTTATACAGTCCTCCGTTGAGAGTGGAGAGCGACTGTAGTGCTCCAGTCCCTCTCTGTTGCCTCATCAGGTATTCATGTCCACGCTCTCATCGGTTGAATAGGTTCCTGAGGTAAAACAATGTCGTGATTGCTTGCTCCAGAGAGGTGTTTGGAAATGGTAAACTGGGCTGGAACAGATAAGATATCCATCTGGTCTTGATCACTGGGTCGTTAGCAGGTCCATCTCTGGGGGAGACACGGTCTGTCTCATCATCTCTTCCATTCACTGAGTTGTCCTGAGGCTTTTCCCAGCAGGGACCCTCCCTGTCTCTCAATCCTGGTGTCCCCCTCTTACAGTTCAATTTTTAACCCCAAATACACTTCACATTTTACAGAGCTTAATTCAGACCGAACGCGAAGTAACTTTATATTACATATCACAATACCGGACACGAATTAACTTTAGGTCACATATCACACGCTCCAATTTATTAATTGAAGGAAATGTATTAAAGAAAGGTCCAAATAGAATTTTAGAGAGCAACAACAAAAAAACCCAACACTATCAAAAAAGAAAATAGGTCAGTGCCGAGCCCGGGTGTCGGCGCTGGGTGAGACACAGGTTTGCCCGCTGCAGCAGAGGGTCTCCTGTGCTCCACACCGACTGTCCTGTCTGAGCGATTTTTATACGCTTTTTTTTGCCCGAGGCTGAGTCCCTTTTCTTCTGTTTCGGACTACACGTATTCATCAGGAGTTCTTTCTCTGTGGCAAGTTGAACAAAACATGTCCGGAAAGTGATGAACACCTGTGATCGTGTTCCCGGGCATTGAGATGTATCTCTCTGATGGCCCTGGTTAACTCAATCTCCGGATATTTATCGCATATTCATCGCCCCGGCCGGATCACCTTGATGGATGATCCATCTCCAAACTGGCCACACTTATTTTATTGTAAAGGAAGTCCTCCTCCTTGTCCAGGTGGTTTTGACATTATGTTGCAGTCTTTGACTTGTGAGTTTTAAAGCTCATAAGAGTATATTTTAACAGTGCGTAAAAATATATATGACAATTTTATTTGCACGAATTATCATATACACATATAACAACTGCACTTCCACCTCATTAAATCCAGTACCTTTTGCATGAGATTGTGCTAATCTAAAATTGATATTAGCAGGCAAGTCTGGGCTTGTTCACACGTACATGCTGGGAACTGGAGAGTAAAGTCCACCACCAGCTTTTTATTTAGGTTTTGTGGACATACATGCCTCCACAAAATGTGCTTTTTGTGATGGATAAGCAGTGAGATGCATTTCTATGGTAACTATTATGGTACATGATACAGCCTAGGGCAGTGCTAAATTTCTTCTTTGAAAGACAGCAAGCTCTAAGTCACACAGAAACAGCTGGGAAACTTGTCAATAATCTTTTGAGGATGTGAGTTTGTTTGTGGCACAAGCCTCTCCTTGTATAGCCTTGTCTGCTGACCCTAAAATTTTAGCTCAGTTTTTGAAGGCTTTGACCAGAAGATTGGTTATGTCACTTCAGTCTTCTCACTGTTGTGAAAAATACCTTAATAGTAGTGAAATTTGGCTTTTTTTTTTTTTTGGGGGGGGGGGGGGGGGGGGGGGAAGTACTTTGTTACCTTAACAGCCTCATCCTGGCCTATCAGTTAAAAAGAAAAGTTATGCCAGCATGAAGATCAGAGCAAATACTCTGATGGAGTGCAGATGGCTCAAATCAGTCTTCACTGATCCATCACCTGTGACTGGTGGCGTAAAGTTGTCGAAGTCACTGCATACAGGACAGGGTTGATAGCAGTTATTCCTTGAGGGTCTGGGCTTTCACCCATATTCACACCAAGCACTAAATGAATAACACTTCAAGGGAGGCAGTGATGTCTAGCAAAGGCTTAGTCCCTTCTTTCTGAATTTACATGGGCTTAGATCCTCAAGAAGGCAGTTATGGGACAAGATACTACTTTTGCAGCCCAGAAGTCCAAAACTAAAATCCTTATAACTAATAACCCTGGAGGAGCTCATGTCTTCACAATGTATCTGAGGCTTGTTACTGAAGTGCTACAGGTGCCCTAAAATCTGCTGTTTGTCTCAGAGAGAGATCAATCCCACCTGTGCTGGGTGGCTTTACTGGGGCCACTGATCTAAGAGGTATTTGTTAGGGCCTGAGTAAGGGCTCCTGTAAAAAGGGAAAACGGTATTAAGGGAGGATTAATATTAATGCATTGACCCAGCTTGTGGGTGAGTGTTCTGAGTGCTAAACCACATCCCCTTTGGAGAAGGGAACCCGACGGTTCCCAGCCAGTAGCTGGTGAGATAAGTCAGAGTGAGTACCATGTTTTCACTTTGGGATTTGGGCATATTGGGATAGGGAGAAACTTATAAATGCCATTCTTGCTCAAAACACTGCTGCCCAATGTTGCTCACGGCTTATGATTTCCAGTTAACTTTCCAACCATCTGACAATGCTTCTGTCCAAACCAATTTGATTCAAGCAGCTTGTGAGGCATTGTAGTGGACGTTTGACGAAAGTCAAGATGTTGCATCTCCTGCATTCCCTTCAGCTACTCTTGACTTTGTTTTTTGTAATTTGATCCCTAAAACCACAAAATCTTTGTTCTATTGGCCACTGCGCCATTGCAAGCAATGAGTGTGGGAAATCCTTCCTAGATTGAAGCAGATGAAGCAGTTTCGGTGACATTTGCCAGGGTTGTTGTCATTTCTCTCTACAGGTGCTGTCATTTCTCTCATCTATCTGCAGGTGATGGAAATGGAAAAAACCTACAGATGACAGTGATTAAAACTCAAGATGCAGCAACGTTGAAAAATGTAGTCAAGGGAATTTGTACTTCCTGGTTGAATTATGAGTCAGAATTATAACAAACATTGGCAAATGTAAATTCTCTAGTGCTCCTGCTTCTGTCCAGCAGAGAAACCTACTGCAGTCTGCTCTGTACAGCAACAACTGACTGCCACTGCCTGTGTAGCTTTGTATCTTCCCAACGAGCGTGCCAGCCTCCTTTCAGAGGAACCTGTAGCTCTGAAAGTGCCCCTCAGACCTGCTGTATGTTCTTCACATCTGCGTGCTTCAGTGTCAGCACAAGGGAATTGGACAAAATGGGTTTATAGTTAGAAAAGTGCTCATTTAGGAAGAGTCTTCATGTGTGGAAATACCACAAGAGGAAAAACTTTCCCAAATTATCTACAGCTCCTGAACTGAGAAAGGGTGAGAGGGGAATAGGGTTGAGCCCAGCAGCCTTCTGCTGTGCAGCTGGAGTGTGCAGGGTACAGCTAGTGTCCAGTTGGCACAGTGTTCCAGTGTGATCTCTGCTTTCTTGGCAGAAATCCTGTGCTGACCAGGTTTCCCTTAATGCCTCTTGCATTTGGAAATTTGTGTAAAAGCAGTTGCTGTTGCAGCTGTTCAATGGGCAGCCTTGCAGGAGGAGTTCCTTGCTGGGGCACAGAGCAAGTTGCTTTTAGTGGTGTCTTGCTCTGATGTTGTGAGAAATCACAGCACTGCTGAGCTGGTGTGCTAAAAGACTATGTATGTATTTTTTTTTTTTTCCCCCCAGTGTCTCTTGAAAGGCAAGAATTTCTGCCTGTGTCTTGAATCTGTGCTACATAACGCTTGCAGCTGGCAATTTGTACAGGACCTATATCACATGCAGAATTCGTGACTGTGGTTGTGGAGAGTATTGGTTTCATGTACTGTACATTAAATGTATACCATCTCTTTGGGGGTCAGGATCACTATAACTCTGTTGAGAGCATCTTATTTCTCCCCCCCTAACTGGCTAAAACAACCCGATATGCGTATTTTTCTGGAAAATTTGGGAAGCATAGTGATAAAAAAATATTCAAATGAGCAACATTTTAAATGAATGAAATAGGTAATGTTCCCCTGTGCAAATATTTAGTAATTTCAATATGTGTGCATGTGGGGAAAGCTACTAACAAGTGTAATAAAAGAAATACTGGTGTTTTTTTCAAGCAATCAGTATGTAAAATATTGTCCTTGGGGCAGAAAATTTACCTTGATGCTGAAATAATGCATTGAGCCTCTTCCTGTCAGCTTTATATCAAAGCCTCAGTACATTTTTCATTCCCCCAGGCATTATTTTCTAGATATTGTTCTCAGTACCTCAGTATATAAATAATATATATTTATATATATATATATTATAATATATATATTATATAAATAATATATATATATATATATAATAAATATATATAAATAATATATATTTATATCTGGAGATTTTTCATAATATATAAAAATAAGGAAGCTGCCACAAAATGGCTTTTGGTTTCCTTTGAGACTTGCAAAATAGATGTTAAAAGGAAGTGATTTAAACCCGCAATTTTATTAAAAATATATTATTTCCATTTATAGTTTTCACAGTTATTCTCCAGAACTATCTCAGGCTTCCAAGAATGAAGTATGGAGCTTTGATTCTGCAGCTTTGTTTTTAGTTTATTTTAAACTTTGAGACAACAAATCTGCTGGACCAAGTTTATGTCAAATAAATATGTACCAGACGTATGCCAACAGAGCTTCTGATTCAGTCTATGTCTCTCATTTTGGTGAGAGACAGTCAAGACAGGGAAACTAAGGTCTAGCTGTTTTCAGATGCTTAGTTATGCAGATCAACACCCATGTGGATTTACAAATGTCTAAGGAGGTGTTTCCTTGCCATGGGCATTGGGAGTGAGCGACCTGCTTGAAAGCTGCAGTAAGTACCACTTGGGAAAATCATCTATGGGCCAGATGCATTTTTCCAAATCACACAGAAGCAGGAAAGGAACAGGAATTCCTACCTAGATTTCTGTGTTCTGGCTGGTGACTTCCTCCATTTGGAGGCCAGGCTGTGCCAGCTCTGGCTTGCTGAGTTGGGGTAATAATTTGCATACTGATCAGGGCCTCTTTTAGCCTTTTATTTGCTTCCAAATGATTAGCATGAGCCAGGCTGTATTTCACTGGTCAGTCTGTTAAAGTGGTAGAAGTGATGGCGTTTAATGAAGACTGATTACATAGGACAAGCAATGCTGTTAATTCAATTAATAATTGAATTCAAATAATTCAATATGAAGATGACAAATACCTCAAAGAAGGAGAAATCTACCCATTGTTATTGACTAGAGTACTTGAACTGATAAGCTTCTGAAGTGGCAGTACAAGACTGACTCTCAGGACAATATAATCCCATTTGTGTTGTAGGATACCTTGCAAAAGGGATATGTGAATGACAGTTTTGAAAATTTAAAGATATCATTGCTTTCTATGTACTTATTCTGCTCTGTGTGCACATATGAATTACTTCATGCAGACATCTTGTGAGCCAGAGGTGAAACAGACCCTTGTGGTAGAGGAAGGGTTTCCTTAGTGCAAGACATAACATCGTGTCCTCCTCTGGCAGGATGCACGTGGGATCGGGGTGAAAGTGTTGCTGGCCTGCACACCTCTTCTTTGCACAACAGCATGAAGACAGCTGGGAGAGAATTTCATCTTTGGAGGTGCTAGAAGGTGGGATTTTTTCCCCTCCCCTCCTCTCTAATACTTGGCTTTATGTTGGCATAGCTCATATGTTTTCTTGCTCTTCAGTTGTTTGG
This sequence comes from Hirundo rustica, assembly GCF_015227805.2. Taxonomy (NCBI): domain Eukaryota; kingdom Metazoa; phylum Chordata; class Aves; order Passeriformes; family Hirundinidae; genus Hirundo; species Hirundo rustica. Next base: position 82,709,299 of record NC_053488.1, on the reverse strand, counting down.
GGAGGAAGGTAAAGTAAGTGTAGAAAAGACTTTGACAGTCCAGTATAAGCTATTGAATAAGTTGACATTTATGTCAGAAGTAGTGGGAGAAATTCAGTTCAAGTTAGAGGTAATCTGTATTCTGCACACCCTGCTTTGTGAACCTATAGTGAGAGAAAACATTTCTTTATATCTCAAGAAAGATTTTCATGCTACGTTACGTCATTGAGAAATTATATCCTAAATTGCTCTTTTGTCATTAAAACTATTAAGATTTTTTTTTTTTTTTTTTTTTTAAGGAAACCTACTCCTTCATAGATAAAGCAAAATAGCAGCATTAAAGTAGACAGGATATACTTTAAGGTAGTGACAATATCACTGCTTTTTCATCCCCTGTTTTTATTATTCTTTGCTTCTGTGTTAGCTTTTTTAGGGGAGATTTAAAAAATGGATTGTCTATGATATTCTTCAGTGTCAGATATAAATAAAGGAAAACTGCTGCATCTTATTTTGTTGGAATAATTATCTTGTAGAGCTGTGTAATCAGGGCAATTAGAACTTTGTCTGTAGTTTGTCTTGTGGGTTTGCTGTGCATACCAATTTCATCAGTCAAGAACTGAACGTAAGTGCCTGGCCTCCTCATACATCTGGAGACTTGCTCAGAGAGCAATGGTTTCTAAGCTGACTCCCCTGCATCCTACACGATTTGTGATAACAGTTTTTATGATCTCCCCAGAACTATTTTGAGGGTGTTTTGCTTTTTTGAATTTTTCTGCATTTCTCACCCCAGTGTATGGATGAGAGTCCACAGACTGGTGAATGATGTAAAAAGCCCAGAGCTATTGCTGTTACTGGAAGGAAATGAGAAGAAAGAGGCAGTAGAAGCTGTCTGGAAGAGAACAGCCCATCTCAAGAGGCTACAATGCTTCCAGGACTTCCTGGAAAAGCCACTGTTGCAGTAGATTCACTCTCCTGGGATGGGTGCTTGTACTTGGATAAGGAGGAATGACACTTTGTGTGTTCAGAGAGTAGTTTACTCTCTGCTTTTCTCTATCTATATCTAACTGTTGACAGTTCCAATTTCTTGAGTGTTCTTACAATCCTCCAGATCTTGGCATAATGCTGTACTCTAGATCTTCCTTGGTACATACAGTATTGGTTCTTTGGAAACATTTCCTTTGAAGATTTAAGATTATTAATAATCTTATAATTCTATTTAGAATTTGAGCATTAATAAGGTCATTTGTAGGTAATGAGCTGTAGCCATAACACTTGGGGAAAAAAAAATAAAAAAATCCTGTGTTCTAGGATTAACCTCTTGTTCTCACAGTTCATCTAAACTAAAAATTGATGCAGTCTCAAAGATATCTTTAGAGTATACATAGCAGTCATGGTGAAAATAGTAATAGTGGGTATTAATGCCAAATGCACCTGATTTGTTCTCTTAAATACACATAAGAACTAGTAGATGAGTTTCCATTATGCCATTGGTTTACTGAAACTGTTTAATTGAGATAGAAAAGCTATACATGAAGACATATCAAAGGATACTTCTTTCTATGGCACTGTTAAAAACAATTAGTTTTGTTTGTTTGTTTGTTTGTTTTTTAATACTAAGATAAGTTACTATTCCAATGTCAGCAAAAATTTGGAGATTTTTGCTGCTTTTAGTGAGGTGAACTCTAGCAGGTGTGGCTGTTGGTCAGAACTGGGGGGCTGTGCCGGCAGATCTACCACCCAGCACTGGGCAGATTTCCAGGGAGGATGGGAGGGACTTGGGCATCTTTAGAGCTCCAGTGATCTCAGTGTTTGCAGCTTCAGGAATTTAGATACATTTTGTTTAAACCAATTAGAAGTATCCTACAGCACACAGCAAAGCTTTGTTTTGTTTTGTTTTGTTGTCATGGATGTTGAGCTCTGTATATTTAATAAATGCTATTAAAATAACAGCAGGATGTGAAATATACTGTCGTGTTTTAAGAGAAGTGCTATCCATTTGCTGGCAGATCATCTGATGTGTTACTGTGGTGGCTGGAATAGTTTTTGTCACATCTGTTGCAGGTTTGGCTGCACTGTTGTGGCTGATGCTGCCTTCTGGGATGATACCCTGACTGCCGATTAGACCCTTGTACTGGATTTAAATGCTTCTAAAGTTAGGTGTTGGTAGAGAATGTTTCTCAAGCAGGTATCTTGAGCAAGACCCTACCTGATAACTCTTCTTAGGACTTGTTTTTCGAATCAAATTTAGTGTTTCCCCTAAAGCATTCCCAGTGATAACAGCTATCCTACGTGCTGTGTCTGATCACGTAACCCCCAAGAGGGTGCTAAAGGAAACAATATGGAGAAACTGATACAGAGGCTACAGCAATCACTGTCTGACAAATCATTAGAGATGCAAATATCTGGGCCAGATAATGCCAATTGCTGTGTGTGTAGCAAAGGTGAATACGTCCAAGTGTGTCCTGTCTGCATGTCAGCAGTCTGTGCTTTTGAAGTATCCAGGCAACCAGCTTGTTTGGCATATGCTGAGATGCCTAACAGTACAAGTCTTCAAATCAAATGGAAGTACTAATTTTTTGTCAGTAATGTTGTGCCTCCTTTGTAGGATCTGTGAAAGGATACTTGTGTTTCTGCACCTTTGACTACTTTCTGAGGTGATAAGGGAGGTGTCTGTGGAGGGACACAGTGCTGGACAAGGAAAAAAACCTGGGGGTAGGAGGAAGCTTTGTTAATGTTAAGAAATTAAGAAACAATAAACAGAGCTAGAAAACAATTGAGGGAATATTTAGCTGTGATATAAGACATGAAGGTCAAAGACATGGCCTTTGGTCAAATTATAAATGCCACCCTCCCAATCAATTACTCCCACTCCCAAATCCTGACCTAAGGGTCAAGTGAGTGGTGATCCTGGAGCATCATAGGAATTTTTCTTTCTCTAAATAACAAGGCCTCTAACATGACGTAGTAAGGTAACATCAAGAATAGTCCTTCACCCAGCATTATTTTCTGGCTTTTGAGAGATATTTAGAAAAACTTTGTCAGCTACTAGAATTTGGCAGGAGTGAGCTTTGAGATACTCCTGTGATCCTTTCAGTGATGTCCTGGAGGGACAAAGCAGGGAATGGCGAGCTGACAGTGGAGTGAAAATATGGCATGGGATGGATGCAGAGAGCCTGGGAATAACTGTTGCCCTGGACAAGATTCTTGGAGCTTTATTTTTCCTTGATATTTTAAAAAATTGAGATCTTGTTCTGTAGCAGTTAGAACAAAAGGCATGTATCTGGGAAGGTTTTGTGTGTATTCAGGCATTGTCTTACTCGAGGAAAATTCAAGGTCAAGCTAGTGTTAGTTATCTAATTTAAAGATGCAATCTGGCTGTGAATGCTATTTTTTCTTTTTTCAGCATGAAATATTATTAAACTTGTACCTCTCATCCAAGTCTGTTGGCAGTATGGGGTTCTGCTACTACATAATTTATCAAATTGACTATTTTTCTTTTTAATTGCAATTACTGGTCTAATCAATAGCATGATTACCACCCCCCCCCACCCCCCCCCCCCCTTTTGTGTTGTATTCTGTTAAAATGGTTTATCCTAGTTTCCCCTATGTTCTGTGCGTCAATGGTTTACCCGAAGTTCTGTGTACTCCCCTTTGTTCCCTATATGGTCATTCCCACCTTTTGCTCCAGCACTTTCCCTATCAGTCACCTAAAACCTGCCTATCCTCCCTGTCCAGTGCTGTAAACCCTACCCCTTTACCTAGCAAGTTCCATGTCCGTCAAACCTCGCTTGAAGCCCTATTGGACTAAGCGATACAATCCCTCCCACACTGTTATCCCAATCGTTTCCCCAGTTATAATTCTCCCCCATAATTCCTCCCCAGATGTATCTGATTGGGTGTCTGTTTGTATCCACCCCTCACCGCCCCTGCTGTTTATAATCCCGAGCACAACCTGTGTTCAGGGCTCTTTCCCTCCGGATTCCCTCTGACAATAAACTGTGTGGAATACATCCCAGAGAAAGAGTCTCCTTTCATCCTTCGTCCCAGTCCTCGAGGACAGCTTCTAAAACCCTGTGAGTGCACAGTCTCAGCAGGGTCAACGCGTCCTAAAGCCTTGCTACGGGAGCGTTTTTCCCCACTCCTGAAGTTGCTCCAGGGTGGCCAAGCTAGCCGAAACAGCCCCGTAGAGTAAGGAGCTAATATCACTTTTGGAGCAGTAGAAACTGCAAGGTGTTTCCTCCTCTTGGTAATGCCAGCACACAACGCACATCAGTTGAAATGGTGGAAGTTCAAGCACTGAGAAACCAAGTGGTGGGCCTGGCTTTAAGTTCTGAGTGTTTTTCCTGCCTCCTGTGTGTTGGTGTGCATGTCTGTCCTTCCACTGTTACTACAAACAGTAACGCTGGCAGGGCTGATGTCACAGCACGACCTTACCCTGTGCAGTGAGTTTCACACCAGGTGGTTATGAATAAAAGTCCTCTCTCTGGGAAGACTTTCTGGGTTATATCCAAGCTTTGGGCCACAATGGATCCTGTTCCTTGTAGGAAGGATATGTCCAATTGTCCATGTTGAATTGAAATTTAATTTTAACCTGAGGATCATGTGTACTTCAGCACCTTATGGAATGATCTTTTTCTTTTGCAAAACCACTGCTGAGTTAATGGTATTCCTGGAAGAAATATTTGATCCCAAAACACTAATTGCATCCTGATTGCATTGAAGAATTTGTTCTGCATTTGTGAATCATCTGTGAGAGCTGCTTGTGATTCAGTGCCTCCTACAATCACACCTGGTCAGGCCTTCATTTGCACATTCTCCATGGCTGTGATTCAGCTGAAACAGGAGCTCATCTGCTGGATTTTTAGGGTTGCTGTAAGTTAGTAGAAATTTCTTAGGAGAGTCAAAACCTGTGTGTCCCAGGAGAACATGGAGGCTCAGGAATCTATTACTTCTCTACTTTTTTGCCTCTTGCAAAAATTGGGTGTCCAAAGGGCAGGTATGCTGCATATTTTGAAAGTGTTTGCTGCAGGAGAGCAAGTATTCTCTCTACATTAGCACTTTAAGAGTGAATTTTTGAATTTTGTATCTCAACTGTCCTTGATTAGAGTACCTTTGTTTCCATCATGGGGCTGTCTTAGAGCATATATTCTAGTCTAGTCTTCTTTTGTACTCTGCAGTTCAGTTTCATCCAGTCTAGGATTCCATTTAATATGCTCTAATGACCAATGAGCCTTTTTGTCAGTAGGACCAACAAGATTTGAGCTGGAGAGGATTCTCTCAGAAGTGTGTATAAGGCAATTATTTGGCCTTTAACACCACCTGTTTACTCTGTAGATCTGTTCCCATTGTGCTTTTCTACTTGTCAGAGTAGGCATATTTTCTGAGCCCTTCAGAGCTGGTGGCAAAGAACCTCTCTTAGGCAGGAATTCTTTCAGAGTCAAGAAGATAATCTTAAGAATATATGAAGACTGTCAGTACACAATCTATCATTCTAAATATGTCAGCTTTGAATCCTCTCTGTGGAAGGTTTGGTTGCACAGAACTTCTTCAATGTTTCTTCAGAAAGGCTTTTCAGTGACTGAGGTAAGTATTCAGCACACCTAGAAATACAGCTTGCCCTCAGGAATTGTGGAAGTTAGCAGTAGGATACTTGGGAAAATGCAACACTTCATCTTTCCTCCCAAGAGGAAATGGCAGGATCTAGCCTTTCGTTACTATAAACATTCTCATGCCCGTGGGCAACTTCTGCTCCCTGCTTCTGTTTTTATTCCTGCGTTTTCTGCTTTCAGCAGAGGGTGATTTTCTGGAGAGAATTTTCTGTTTTATGGGCTCTAATAGCAGGAGACTGCTCATGATTTGCAACTCTGGATGCTTCTGAAATCGAAGTGAAAATAAAAACTTTCACAGGACAAGGTAATAATCTTTCTGGTATCCAGTTAGTTCGTTTGCAGTACATTCAAGACAACCCTCTAGAGGACCTGTCTGGAAATCTAGAAGAGTGAAAAAAACACTAAGGGGATAACCAGAGTACAGGACATAGAGGGGAATAAGACACTTTTTTTTTTTTTTTTTTTTTTTTTTTTAATTAAATCAAGGAAAACCAGTGGTCTTTCAGCTTATTTATTGTGAAGGGCAAATAGAATCCCTTTTTAAGCCTTACATGCTTTCTGGAAGCTATATACCCACTTAAAATAAGGGCTAAATTTGGCCCTTTTTCACACAGCAAAAGGTGATGATGCGTCTACAAGTGAGTTGTGTGATGTTAATTCCTAGGAAGGAGTTTCTAGTTTGAGAGCTTTTCAGGGCTTCATAGCTTTCCTGCTGTACTCCCTGGTAGTGACAGGCTTGCCTTGTAGGGGCATTGGGATGGTTGTCAGGTTCTCCTCCACAAAAGATCCATGGACAAAAAGCAGTCTGAGTCTTCAGAATGGCTTCAACCTTTTACAGTTTGTAATGAAAATGAAATGTGACTGACACTAGTAGAGTGCCCATAGGTAGTTGTTTTTAGTTACATGCATTTTGACTTTTCCAATCATCAGCTGGAGTATAACCAGTCCCAAAGGCAGGCAGAAAAGCCTCTGGACTAGTTGTCTCCTCTTCCTTTTGTGTTTGGGTACTGTCTGTCGCGACAGACAGCATGTCTTGGCACATTTTGTGCCAGTGCTTAGCTGCTTCTGTAGTGAAGGGCTTCATCCTGAGCAGGTGACAGTAAGAGTGGCAGGCAACCCGCCTGTACAAATCCTTCTTTTCTAGGCACCTCTGCCTCTGGTACCTCAACAGAAGTCTGTTTTCAGGTAGCTTATCTGCAGTAAAGAAATTTGGGTTATCCTTGTTTGGGTTATCCTCATCCTGAAGACCTTGCTAGTGGGGGAAGAACTTCCTTCTGGAATTATTCTCTCTGAATCCCAGGGACAAATTGTTCTTAACAAGTGATAGGAACAGGAACAGGCTTGAAATACAGCTGTACCCTGGCTTATGTTGCTGGGTCAACTCCGTGGTAAGCATGAGAGTATGATGCAAATCAGTGTTGACTTGACCTTACATAGCATTTTTGTCTTGGCTAAGCCCGGACAAGTACTCTGAGATACTCATACAATCTCACCACCTTTCTATAAAACTGGAATAATAACTTTAAGAGTTAAGCTAGTGGATAAGTTCAAAGATATGATGATGGTTTCCATTAAAAGAATTGTTAATTTCAGAAATAATGTGTTGGTTTCACCCCGTAGACAAACTTAGCAATTTCTTGTGGCTTGCTCCTAGGTATTCCAGGCTTTTTTCTTACTGTGTTAGGATGTGTATTTGATATGCTATTATTAGACTTGCTTGCAGTAATCCTTAGGGATAGTCATTCTTTCCATTAGATCCATAACATTTTCCTACTAAAGTGCTTTTTTTTGAAGGATAGTCATCCCAAATGTGGTATGCCCATTATAAAACCCTGTAATTGTTAATTAAAACAGATTGAGGCTTGCACATTCTGTTATATAGTCATATTTGGAATGATATAAAATGAGAAGTTCTGTACTGGAAAGCTTTTTGCTCAGATATTGCAAATGTTGTCTCACCATCCACTTATTTCCAAAGAGTGGTAGTACTATCTGTTTTCCTCTGAAGCTGTAGCTGGCAATAGTTATGGTATGTGTCAGAACACATTGATAATCCAATGCTGTCATGACTGAGAACAAATGCTGATATAATCAGGGCGCAGGGTGATGTGCATGCAGACCAGTCCAGTTTAGGCATGACTGAACTGTTAATCAATATGGTGTGCAAAAGCAGGAATTAGGAACTCACCAGGTTACCAGTAATTCTCTCTAGAAATTCTCTGCTTTATTTGCCAGCCAAAAAGAATGGGTTTTGGCAGTAGAGCATGAGGAATTGTTGGTTGGAGGCTTGGCCTTGGGAGAGGCAGCCTACAGTGCCAGTCTCCAGCATAAGCACTGTGAGTAACTGGAGTTCTGGAGGATTAACAGAGGTGTAAAGTTGTTTCACACTGTCCTGAGATATGAGAGCTTTGTTCCACATCAAAGCAAAAATCCTAAACAACTATCCTTCTAATAAGCTGTCCCTTCAGTTTTCAGCTTTTTCAAGAATTTTTTTGAGAGTTTAAATGTTTTTATTTTTATTTTTTTTTTTTTCCCCCCGGTAAGTGGAGTTTGAATCGAGGAGTTTACTGTGAAGCTGCAGAGAAAGAATAAATAATTTTTTCATGTAACTTTCATATCCATCCTTAGTCCTTGGACACCATCCTCAGAAGGTCACATGTGGCACAGGCAATTGTGAGCAGCTTGGTTTGTGCTTAACACCTCTGTCCTTACCAGGTGCTAAAGTAAAAGCCTAATATGTGGAGCTTATGCACTTAAATATCAAAGGAATACATTACTAGTCTCAGATGCTTGTATTTTTTTGATGGTGGGCCCTTTCTTTTCAACCCTGCCTGTGTTGAAGGGTGGAACGAGTTTGCAGTGAAGTGTTTACTGAGTGCCTGCCTGCTCAGCCAGTCCCTCCTCCCACTACAGCTCATCTATGGGACCTGCATGCAGATCCCTCAGCTTGATCTGCATTCAGAGCCTTCTCCAAGGCACTTATTTTACCACTGAGCAAAAAATAAAGATGCTGTTTACTGGATGTGCAGTTTGCCCAAAGTCATCTTTTACAGAACAATGTTATTGGTGTGTTTTTAAATGTAAGAGCGGGGTTTATGTGACTTTGCTACCTGAATTTTGGGAAGGAAAATGAGGCAACATGTTGTGACTTCTTCAGATACAACCACTTCAGTCAACAGTTTCATGTCACAGATGCTGTTCAAGACAGGTGGACAGTGCCTGTCAATATTTTGGTATTTAAAGGACAACTATTACAGGGCTTTGAAAAACATGGGCATCTGGAAGCCGTGGGGAACTGTGGTGTCTGTGAGCTGTGCTGGAAGGGCTTAATTCCATGTCTCTTGTTAAGTACCTGAAAGCCCAGTGCAACTTCCCATTCTGGCACCTGGGGGCTGTGCATACTTATTTTAGAGAACAAATACAACTTGGAATAAGCTACATTTTCATCATCCACTACGCTCCCTAAACTTTTAGGACAAACTCCTCTCTGCTGCAGACCTTGTATGCTGAGAAGCTTGTGTGGGAATAACTCTGTGTGGGAGTAATAAAAAGTTTTTAAAAGGTTTTAAAAAGGGTAAATATTGTGAACTGTGGCTTCAGTTCTCTTCTGATTTCAGGATGAAAGGCTGCCTCATGAAACACCACCTCCTGACTGGTTCCAGCATCCATCCTGGCACGGGGTTCCTGTGCCACATGGATGCTGTATTGAATTTCTTCACAGTGTCCAGTGTGTTTATCTGTTCAGTGCTCTGCAAGGTGCAGTGCTGCTGCTGTCCCCAGAGGCGGGCCAGTGCTGCACATAGGAACTCTTGTCTCCTCCAAGTGACACCACCAGTGACTTAAGGATTTAAATCAGGGGCTCCCAGTGGGTTAGTGCTGAAACAGGGCATCTTCTCTTCCACCCTGCTGTGCCTTCAAATCCAGCTTTTATCACACCACAGGCATTTAATTATTTCTTGGTCATTGCTGACTTCAGTAATTGTCTGGAAAATTCTGAAAGAAAAACAGTATCTTTAAGCCTTTTTAAATAAGTTCTTTGTTTAGTCACTTATCCAAGCCACTGGGATTTTTTTACCTCTTTGTTATCCTGCTGGGGGAGAAGGCCACTTGTGAGTGTGGTTTTGGGACCGTTTAACTTACAGGCCCTCAGGAATATCCTGCTGTTCGGTGTTGGCATGGGTAATGTTGCAAATGAATAGTTTTTTGCACGAGAGTGCTATTTTTATGAAGAAAACATGGTATTGAAAGTTTCTGGACTCTTCTTGATTTGATGATAATGGAGAGTCATTTGATTTCAGGGTAACAGTAAAACAGTTAAATGCCTTTTAGTATAGCCATATGTCCCTAAAACACACATATTTCTGCTGAGGGATGTTTTTGTCTGCAATGAATACTAAATATTTTACTAGCCTAATATGATGTTTTCCTGACCAAGTAAGCTCATTGTCTTTTAAGACTCCTGATTTTAGCAATGGGGAAATGTATATGTATGTATACTTCCCCACACCCCACCCCCCTTTCTGAAAGAGTTTGGTGCGAGGCAGGTCTGATATTAAAATGGTAGAAATGGTAGGGATTTTTTTATTGTGATTACAGTATTGCTTTAATCTTGTTTTGGAGGCGAATTTAGACAAGCAAACTATTCCTTAAACAGTAGTCAAGTTTCACTTAATGTGGTGGGGTTTTGACCTCTGATTGCTGTGGATCCTTGATTTGCTTTATTGAGATTGACTCTGAGGCTCAAAAGCAGAATGTCAGCAGAGCAGACTTCACTGGTTAAAGGGAATGTAATAAATGATCAAGCCCAATTTTGTGAATCAAAATATAGAATTTTATTTTGAGACTTCAATTCAGTCTCTAACAGCCACAATTAAAAGGAACAGCGTCGAACCCCGGGTTTCGGCACTGGGTGAACACAGAAGCGGACTCTGATGGCTCCGAATCTGCCCTGTTCACAAAGTGTGTCCTGAGCTTCTGGCTTTTATACAGTCTTTCGCTGAGAGTGGAGAGCTACTGTGTTACTCGTGTCCGTTTTTTGCTTCATCAGGTATTCACGTCCATGTCTCTGGTCAGTTGAATAGGTTCCTGTGCTAGAACAAAGTCATGATTGCTTACTCCAGGAGTGGTGTTTAGAGATGTAAAACTCAGCCGGAGCAGATAAGATACCCATCTGGTGCTGATCGCTGCATCGTTAGTAGATTCATCTTCGGGGCGGGGGGACACACCTTATCTGGTCATCTCTTCCATTCACTGAGTGAACGAGTGTTCTGATGGCTTCCCGGCAGAGACCCTCCCTGTTTCTCAACCCTCGTGTCCCCCTCTCACATTCCGCTTTCAAACCCCAAGGACATTTTATATTTTACACAGTTTAATTCAGACCGAACGCAAATTAACTTTATATTACATATCACAGGGAATGACTGAGTTGCGCTAATTACTGCCTGGAACAACTCAGGAAAGGAAAGAAAGAAGCAGACATATCACTGAAACACTCCTGTTCTACCTCAGTTTCTGTGGAACCAACAGGAGGAAAATATAGTGTGCTTTACATAACATTTTACTGTTTACTCCTAATTAGGAAAGATCATACTAAAATGACAGTTTTTCATATTTACTCTTCATTTTACTCTTCTTGAATTTTTAGATTTCTGTTGTGCCTTTGTCCTAGGTTACAATGTAAGATGTGGCCAAATTATGTAATTCTATCACCATCTACATGAGCTGTTGAAGCTAGTTTGGGCAGTGTTTCCCTTGCCCCCTCCCTCCAGACCATCTTCTGTTAATGGCCCATCAGTGCCCTGCTGCATGACTCATAGGTAACTCCATCCAGGAGCTATCTCTGTTTAATGGGCAATCAAGGACCCATTACAAGACTGATAAAATGATATCAGCCCATTGTGAGATGCTCCGCCCAGGGGGAGGAGCCAAGCATTCCCACCTGGATATAACCTGGGATTTGGGACAGCACAGGCAGCCTTACCCACTGGATTCCCAGAGAACAAGAGCTACCAGACCTTTCTGCAGGAACACTGCTTCAACAAGACCGCTTCATCTGGACTGCTGTCACCATGGTTTCAGGTTGTATTCTGACTCTGTCAGTGATCTTTTGTACTATTGCATGTCTTTTCTTTTCTTTCCTTTCCTTTCCTTTCCTTTCCTTTCCTTCCTTTCCTTTTCCTTTCAAGGGGAAGGGGGAAGGGAAGGAGGGAAGGGAAGGGGGAAGGGAAGGGAAGGGAAGGGAAGGGAAGGGAAGGGAAGGTTCCTTTCCTTTCCTTTCCTTTCCTTTCCTTTCCTTTCCTTTCCTTTCCTTTCCTTTCCTTTCCTTTCCTTTTCCCTTTTTTTTCTCTCCTACTAAATTGTTTTTTTCTGACTTGGAGTCTCTCGCTGGTTTTGCCTTCAAGCCAGCACAGCCTTTTAGGGATTTTCATATCTAAGCACTGGTGTCAAAGGAGAAAAAGGTATTGTTGTATGTTGTATGCCGTTGTTTCTATATCAGGGTGCTGTTGCATATTTCTGGCAGTGCTTTACAAACAACTGGAGTTGTTCTCTCTGTTGGGTAGTGGTGATTTGTGCTATTTGTTCTTAAAGGAATTTCACCCTTAGTTTCTCTTTTCTTCAACGGTAGTTGAGTATTTGTTTTTAAAGCTGGAAGAGGAGTGTATTTTATACCAAGCAGTCCTGGAAATCCAAGTGGGGGTTCTTGGTGTTTAGCAGAGCACCAATAAGATTTTAGAATGAACTTGAAAAGGTAAAGCTGTGTCAAGATTTATTTTAACAATGGAGTAGTTCAACATGGAATTTGTTACAAAGATTTTTCTATTATAAGAGTTCCCTTACTCTTATTACTGTTCCTGCCTAGGTTTGAACACGCTGAACCCTGTCCTCATGCTGAGTGATGTGAAATGCTCATATTTGTTCTGAACTGCTCAAGGAAGAGTCATAACATAGAGATATATTTTTGGGCCTTGACTCTATTGATATCTCTGCTTCAATAATGCAGAATTTTCATTATTTTAGTGCCTTTAATAGTCCCTCTGTCACTCTTATGGCTCAAAATGAGCTTTATAAATGGTTTTGTTATAAAGAGAATAATAGTGGGTAGAGGTTATTTGCTTGTGCAAGAATGTTTTTTGTGAGTGTTATTAGACTATGATAGTTGCATTTGAATTAATGAAGGGATGTAAGAAGAGGGTGCTTTGCTCCTGCACAGTTGATTTGTATGTGCAAAGGCAAGTGTATACATGTGTACATTTCCCTTTCAGGAATCTGTGTTTGTTGTTTGTTCCCCCATGCCCTGAGTTGTACAAAAGTTTGCATGGTGGTTTCAAATGCCATTTAATTTTTTTTACTTGAGATCTCCTTGGTGGCTTTGGAACCAAGATCTTGCACAAAAGGGAAGGAAATGCCAACCAAGCTTTTCATTTAAATGCAGTTCCTTGGAAGTGTGTTTCTTTTATCAGTTGTGTAAATGAAGGAGGCCCAAAGGAAAAGACTGTGTCTAGAAGCAGACGAAAAGCATCAGCCTGACTGCAGAAGAGGGAAGTAACTAAAATATTTATTTCTACAAGGTTGGAGAACAACATATGTTAGATATGTTAGGCAGGCTTGACTTTTTTGGAGCATGAACTTTATTGTGACATGCTCTGCTACATGCAGCAACAAACACTCCCTAAAGCAGAACATCAAACAGAACATTCAGTGAGCACAGGGTGGTGGATGCAGGATGGTGCTTATTTAAAAACAAGTTGACATTTTTCAAAAAACATGGCAAATATGCAGGTTTGGTTTTTTTTTTTTCTACACAACCTGTGAGGTATCAGGCATGTTCTAATGAGATTCAGAAATACCAAGCTTATAAATATTGATAGGGCAACTTTGTTCTCATCTATGGAGAGAGATTGCATTTTGCAATTATACAGCTTCACTCATGTGAACTGTATTGCAATTTGTTCTTCTGTCTCCTTCACAGCAGAAACTGTTCAGAGTTACAGTTCAATCTCTGTTCTCATTCAACCCTCTTCTGCCACCTGTATTTCCTAGTTGATGAGATATTTAAAACTACCTGATGTTCAGAGGATGCCAAACAGGGAAATGTGCTTATGTGCAAAGCTTATGAGAAGCCAGTAGTTGCTTTTCTACTAGAAGAATGTCAAAAATCATCACTTTGTTATTTTAAGGAAAATGATGTATTTTTAACCAAACCTGCTAAAAATACTGGTTTGTTACAATTTACTTTTTTTCCCCAAGGGATGATGATGATTTTTATTATAATTACCATCATCTTACATTTATTTCAGGGGTTTATGGATAAATTCTGTGGAATATCCTCTAGGACAGGTCACAGCACATTCCAGATACTACATGTTATTGTGCAAAACTGTGCTGTAACCCAGTAGTTATGAATCTATGATATGATTCTTATATCAGTAGCAGTGAAACCACACAAGATTTTGTCTGGCTTTGGTGCATCACAGTAGAATCTATCAGAAATTAACAGGCCTTATTTAACTTCAGACTTCAAACAAAAATAAAATAAGCTCCCAAATCTCATAAAACACAAAGGAAGCACCACAATACTTAGTTTTCTTTGTTAATTGTCCTCCTGCTGATATTTCATCTAGTGGACTTAATTGGGAAGTCTGTGAATATTAAAACTGGACCTCCTTTAATAACTCTAACCCTTTTATTATGGAGATGTCTCTCCTTAAGTTTGACTGGTGCACTGATTTGCAAGTGATATGTGAGTGCAGAGATTGCTTTTCATTCTTTCAGCCTCCACTCAGATATATTATAGATACATTAGAGAGAATCTGCTGTGAAAGATGGCAGACAGGTACATAGTCTCTTGTAAGCTAAGCCCTGTATGTAATCTTATGCTGTTTATCTAGTACCTTTGAAGCTGAAGACAAAGCTTTTGAATATGATTTGAAATAAAAGATACATCAAGAAAGTACTTCCTGGGAAAAATTACTCATCTCTGCTGCTTACATGTAACCCTAGTGAGAGAAACTGAGCCTTGAAATACCTGTTTTGAAACATGGGCAGTAAAACTGCAATAGCAAAGTAGATTGTAATACACCTCATATCCAGAGGGGTGTTTGTGAGGGCATGGAGAGCCATTCAAGCTGGCTGCTGTTTGTCAGTCTGTAGTGCTGTCCCTGGGTTTTGACTTGCAGAGTTATTGGGCAGCAAGGTCTGTGTGCTCCAGCTTCAGACGTTAAGCACTGTTCAGGATCCTGCTGCTCTTTGCTCTTGCTTGACTTGCCCTTTTTCCTCTCTGCTGCGTGAAAAAGCTATTGCTCTTCAACTGGGGAGCCTCTTTAAAGGGCTCTTACTGTGATGTAATAGGTCAAAACAATCATGGGGACTGGCTATCATGAAGATAAAATAGAAGGATCCAGTGGCACTTCATTTCCTGCGCCAGCCACAGGCTATTTGCCTGCTATCCCACAGTTGCTTGTATTTTTCAATCTGCTGACTATAATTTTCTATGATTCTGACCTGGTTCTCTAAGTAGAAAACAAGAGTAAGTCATATAGTGAATAGATCAAAGCTGCTTTAATAGTACACTTTTTGTCAAATGTACATACCCACAGCAGAGTTGTATTCAAACTGAATGCTGTTAAGCTTTTATTGGTACCCAGTGAGAGCATGTAAATATGTAACATATTGAAGTGAAATTGCATCTTGAAGTTCTTGTCCTCAGAATTATGGAGGCCTTGATTTTCAGTATATATTGCAGTTCCTTCATGCAGAACCAAAATGTGTTTACTTACTATCTTGTCAAAGGGCTTATGAAATTACTTGCTTCTGGGAGCATGAATCTGTGTCAGAAATGAGGCAAAAATCAAACACAAGCAAAACCCCAGATATCTCCAAGTGCCTGAAGCTATACTGTCCTAAGCTGTGATTTGGCAAAAGAAGCAGAGACATTCCAGTTAAGCACTTGTACTTGAGTCACTGTAGAAATCCATACCCTGCTGCAGAAGGGGCTGGCTCTTCAGTTGCTTAGTTTAGTTGTTTAGGTACAACGTTTTCCTTAGATGAGAGCATTGAGACTGACACACACTTCGGTCAGTCTGCCTGGAGACTTTTCTCTTGACAAAATGAGCAGCTTCATGTGATGGCCAGGGGTGACTATCACAGGCTGCAGAGAGAAAAATCCTATTTGTGGAAGGAACAACACAGAGGAAGATGAGGCTCACCTCTCTAACATTTAGCAGACCATGTCTGCTGGGTCACTGAAATATGAGGTGAAGTTAAAACAACATGAACTTAGAAACTGGTCTTTTATGACATGCAAACTGTTCTGATAAATGTACTGTAAGGGAGAAACATGGTGTGGATGGGAGCTCCTCTGGGCTTTGTGCCAACAAAAAAAATATGTGTCTGGCAGGTACCATGCTGCAGCTGCACAAATTCTAACAAGTGGGTGAACAAATGTTTATTGTCAAAAATTTAAAGAATTTGGACTCAGCATTACATGAATATGATTGTATATGTTTTGGCCTTCTTGGACCTCGGCTGCATCAAGTGGACATTCCCTGGATATTATCCTGAACTTTAGCATATCTGTTTGGGAGGAACTGGAATACCACTGAGCAGGGCAGCCCAGGATACTGCAACAACCATGTGGCAAGATGCTTTGTCCACTTCTGCTTTATTAAACTGGCACAGTAGATGTTAAAAAAACAGGTACCTTATCGTTTGTGTATAATGAAATTATTTTTCTGTGCAATTAAATACAAATACAACATTCTTCTTTCTAACCCTGATGCCTAACCCTAAACATAAGGCCTAACCCAAAATGGAACCTGACCCTAACTCTCACACTCATCCTAACCCTGACCCGAACCTGAACCCTGAATCCCTATCTTAACCCCTATCTTGACCATGGCCCTATTCATACTGGTCTCCAGGTGTCTCCAGGCTGACCACAAGAGGAGTATCTGAATTTTTTCTCCCAACCCATGCAGGTTTTTGCTGCTTTCCATGCCCCTCCATGGACTGGGAAGCTCCTGGTGTGCTGTAGAGTTCCTCAGCCAAGGTTGTCGTGTAGCTGGGTGGCTCCTACCCATAGAAGCTGTTGCCACAGGTTGTGGTCATCTGGATGCCAGCGCAATAGAAGTACTAATGCAGGTCTCATTCTGGATTATGGACATGTCATATGGGAGTGGCATGGTGTGGTCTGCAGGGCCAGAGGAGAAGCATGAGACATGGCAAGTCAGGCAGAGCAGGAAAGACTTTGAGACTCTGCTCTAGCCCCAGGAGCTCAGGAGACCGATACCAGCTGGGACCCCATACAGCTGGAGCTCAGTCCCCCATGACAGCTGTTACTACCATGGTCCCATGGATTGACCCTCAGCTTCCCCAGTGTCCCCACCATTCCCTTTGCCCCTGTGTAGTGGTTTAATATTCGCCAAATTTAGTGTAGCGGTCTTAGTATTTATTCTTTATCTGTGGGAGAGAGATTAGGGGAAAAGCAAAGCAGGCTCAAGCTTAAAAATGAACAAATAGTTTTATTAACAAACACTAAAAGAATGGAAAAAGAAAGTTGGGGGGAAAAAACCCTAAAATGAAACAGAATGAAACTCCAAAACCACTTTTCCCTCCCCTTACAAACTGTTAACTTTCCTGCAAAACAGCATAAAGAGACAAAATCTGTATTTTTCAGTCAGTTTCACCATTTGAAAATAGTCTTTCACCAGCCTTTAGGAGAGGAGTCTCACTTAGAGTCATGGATGCCACTGACAACTTAGAACAGTTCTCTTGTGGGTTTTTTAACTGTCACAAAAACAACTGCCCAGGGAAACCTGCCTTTGTGACCCTCCCAGGAGCAGGTTCCCAAGCTGCTTATGGGTCATGGGTCTTAGACTTTTGCATACTGGGGTGTCAGCTTTTAAAGATGAATAATTCTAAAGGCAAAGGATTCTTCATCTCAAGGTACAGAGATATCTTCCCACTTTTTCACTGGTGCAGAGGTCTTCTCATCTCTTATCTCTGTTCAAGCATCTTATAGGATTAATATCACTTAGTCCATCACAAACATCTTTGCTCAAATTCATGCACAAATCTAAACAATCGTCTCCCCAAATGCATATATTTCCCATGATTTAAAGGGATATCTAAATATAAAGTTAATTTCCATGGCTCAATAAGGATGGAATGACAAACTCCTCAACCCCCCATCCCAATAGTCTTTTCACTCTTGCTCCACTGACTTCATGCTGTTATAAATTGCACGACTCAATATTTAGTCCCAATTAGAATTTTATTAATTACAGCAAGCGGGGCATAAGCAAATGCAGCACTGGGCGACAGGGAGAGTCTGCACTCCGCCGACTGCCGCCCGGTTACGGTCTTCCAGTTCCGTTTTATGCAGTTCTTTTCTTCTGTTATCATGTCGATGTTATCTTGTTGCTAGGAGACCGTCTTCTATCTTCCGAAAACAGCCACAGTTCCCCTTCCTGGAGCTCAAAAGCCTTGTTAAGCAATAGCATATGTGTCTAAAAAATCATGAGTCATGCTGTGTTTGCAAGTTCAAAGGTTCTCTTAAAAGTCACGAGTCATCCTGTGTTTGCAAGTTTAAAAAGTCATGAGTCATCTTGTGTTTGCAAGTCTAAAGGCTCTCTTAAAAATCATGAGTCATCCTGTGTTTGTAAGTTCAATGAACAAAGCATTAACTCATTACAATGCTATTTCTTATTTATGTTCACTCTGTCCCTTTCTTTTCTTTCGCAGGGAAGGGTTAGGCTTTGGAAGCTTCATGTTGCCAGGAAAGGGTTAAATCTGCCCAGAGTCCTTTTCTCTCTCGCTGCAGCTCATGGTGTCAAGATTCTCAAGGCCGTGCTGGTGTGGGGGGGGAAGAACTCACACAGAAACATCAGAGATCACAGCACCCGGGCAGTCCGGAGTCAAAAAACCCAGACAGGATCATAAATGCCTTTTTTTGCCCAACCCTCAGTTTAAATCGGGGCAGGCCCCGGCCCAGCCAGGCCCACAGCTGGTGCCTGCCCGGCGCCCCGTGCTGGCAGCGATGGGGCCCGGAGGCACAGCCCGGCTCCTCGGGGCCCGCGTCAGCCCAGCCCCGGCTGCCCGGCCAGGGCGGAGGGGCCCCGCCGACCCCCGGCTACTGCAGGATGTTAACCTTTAAAGAGCCTGACCCGCAGGAAATCAAGGGTTTTTATATGTGTACTCCCAAAGTCACAAATGACATTTTTAGTGGTAAAACTAGATACTGATATTCTAACTGAGAGGAATGACAAGGTTTGTCTTTACAAATGTTGAGGGTTAAGTCTCCTGTAGAATTTCCCCCCCCCACCAAGTTGCTAGGAGACTAAATGCTGAGTACTTAACCTGGACAAAAAGAAGCTGATCACTTAGTTTGGGGGAGGGAAAAAAGCTCCGGGAGAGAGAGCTGAGGGTAGGGGTTGGGTGTCTTTGGTCTTCCGGGGAGCGGAGATCAAGGGCTGCTGGCTGCTGGAGTCCACGGTTAACGAAGGAGTCTGGTCCTGAGAATTCTACCATCTGTTAGAGTATCCAGGAATTCAGAGTTTCTTTGCTGTCCTGCTGGATTTTGGGTCAGCCCGGGTCCAGCCGCTGCGGCTTCTCCGGCACTGCCACCTCTGCCTGCCGAGGACACCCCCTGCCTGCGGAGGACAGTCCACCGCGCCCGGCTTCCAGCCATCAGCGCCGGAGCTTCCACCGTTTGCCCTCAGGGTTCTTGGTTCTGTTCTACTATTGTTATAATTGCTGTTGTTTTTTGTCTGTCCTGTTATATTTACTAGTAAAGGACTGTTATTCCTTTTCCCCACAGCTCTGACTGAAAAGTTTTTTTCTTTTAATCTTCCAAATTATAATAACACGGAGGGAAGGATTCAAATTCCTCATTTCCTAGAGAGGCCTGCCTCTCCATAGCAGACACCTGTCTTTTCAAAACCAAGACAACAAACAAGCCCTGGTCTGTAGGTAGATAAAACTAGCACCGAGAGGTAAGTGAAACAATGGGAAGGATTCTACTGATTGATGAATGGAAAGGAAGATACTTGCCTTTACAAACAAACTGTAGGTTTATTTGTAAATGAAACTGAATATTGGAAGATGAAAGCAACAATGGGGAAAAACCCATAAATCCTATAAAAAATAAAAATTAAGGGGTGGTTATACATTAAAAGGGGAATCTTAGGCATTTTGGGAAGTCTGTACCTCTCAAGTATCTCAGCCAATGGGGAAAGAGAGAGGGAAATGTGGCTGGGAAATTAGGATAAAAAGGAGGCTGCGTCCTCCAAAAAACTGAGAGACCCCAGGGGAAATGCCCCATGGCCTCTCCCTTTATTTGAATAAAGTAAAAGGACTCCTCTGTCTCCTTTTCGGACATAAACCTCTGGTGTTCGTGGATTAATCTTCCTAACATAACTAACCTTCTGATAGCTTCTTGTCCTTTCTAAAGCAATTCCCAGGTCCTGACCCAGAAATACATTCTATGTTTCTCCATAACTAGAAACAAAACTGTGCCAACCCATGACACCCTGCCATCCCCATGTCCACTCAGATCACAGTAAACAGGCAGATGGCACCACAGACCATGAGCAGCCAGTGTGTTTAGGACTTGGCCAGAGTACTCAGGGTGGCAGGAGGTGTCACTCTCTTGTGGATGTCAGGAGCCCTATGGAAACTGGGTACACATCACCGTTCTGGTACACATGGATGCCTCTGGGAACAGGGGGCATCCATGCAGACAAGGACTTCTAGGAATAGATAGGGGACATCCATGTGTTGAGAATATTCATGGACTCTGAGGACATGCAGGAGTGGGGGTCATCATGAGTGATGTCCTCACCCCATGGTGGTCTCATCCTTAGCTCTATATCCTTCTACCCCCCCCTTGTACTTGGCTGCAGGCTTCAGGGACTCTTGAAGGTGTTGAAGAGGGGTATTATAGTGGGAGGTTCCTTGGAGGAAGACTACATAGGTTGGGGGGGTAGGGGCACAGGAGGGTTTATGGGCAGGCAAGTATTTGGGTTCACACACCCCTGGGAGCACCCTGGATGATTAAGGGGTGACAGGAGGTGGGGGATCTGTGGAAGATCAGACAGCCACAAAAGCAGAGCTGGGTAGCATTGCTGACCTCTTGGCCCTGGTACAGTGGGAGAGATAAACTCAAAGCAAGAACAGAAATGAAAATATGATGACTGGTCACTCTGACTGCTCTGACCAGAGAAGATGTAACAAATACACTGCTAGCACAAATGAATGTAATGGGCTTGACAGCTGAAAAGATTGTGTTACTAAGGGAACAGGGGCAAAGGGGTCTGAGTGGAAAATGTGTACGGAACTTAGAGAACTATAAGTAGTAGTGACTAGTGTAATAAACTGGTTTTCTTTGCATAGCATAGTCCCATGTCTCTCAATCCCCACACACACTAACCCTTCTCACTCTCTTAAACTGATTTTATGCTGGGTGGAATCACATGTTAAAGGGTTAAATGCCAGCATGGCTTTCACAGCAGAATTATGGGATGAAGTAGCGGTCAAGCTCTGGGATCCAGCGACGAGGTGACAAGATCGTGGCTGGTTTCTTACCCCTGTGGAGAGCTATTCTAGAATTAAAGCTCAAGAGAGTGCCGGGAAAGAACTGTCTCCCACTGCCCCCTCAGCAACAGGCAAGGACTCTGCAGAGTTGTTTTTAACACCCCCATGCCCCACCTCTTCCGTGAGAGCACAAGTTTCTAATATGCCAAGACAAGCCCCTGAAATTCAATTTACTGCCTCTGATGGGGATTTGGAATTTGAGGACAATCCCTTTGATCCTGGACCTGTTGACATGGAGAATGAGCCTGATTCATTTACCCCTAATTTGCATAACAATTGGTGGCAGCTCTGGCAGCAGGCACTAGAAGCAGGTCATTTAGAAATTGTGCAAGTGATTGTTGCACTAGTTATATACCATAAGGGGCAAAGACCCCCTGCATGGGAAGGTCTGTCTTTCTCAGTCATCAAAGAGTTACAGCACACCATGACGGAATACGGTATGGAACAATTCTCCATATTTTACTAATATGCTCTCCAATCTCTTCTCCTCTGTATCTGTTCTCAATTCCTATAATATGACTCCTCATGATTTAAAGTGGCTTTCTCAACTGCTGCTTTCCTCAACACAATACATGCTGTGGAAGGCAGAATGGAAAAAGCTTTTAGAAGCAAGCATTTTTAACCTATGCAGGAAAAACAAATCAGCAATCTGCTGCCTTATCACTTGATCACCTCATTGAGACAGGGCAGCATTCACAGCCAGATGCTCAGGCAAGGGGAATTCCACAGGATGTTTTTAGACAATATCAGAGATATGCTTTTATGAACGTTCCCGATGCTAGCAAACCACAAAAGGCTTTCACATCCTTAACTTAAGGGGGAAAAGAGCCTTATATGCAATTTATTGATTGTCTTCGAGAGGCATTAGACAAAGAAATTGCTCATTAAGAAGCTTGTGATATTATTCTTTTAAGGTGAGTAGTAGAGAATGCAAACACTGACTGTCAAAGGTTCTTACGCCACCTAAAAAATCCCGCAATTATAAAAATGATTGAAGTTTGTAATCAAATTGAAACAGTTGAACACAAATTTGAAACTATGGCTGCTGCTTTTTCTGCACTTAAGGTGGCCCCTGCTCCTGCACAACAGACTTGTTCCTGCTATGTGATCCAATCCACCTTAAAAGAAGCTGCCATGCCTCAAAGGAAGCAAAGCAAAAAACCCCACTTGAACATTGTTCGAGATGCTGCAAAGGATGGCACTGCATTAACCAGTGTTACTCTAAATATGATATTGATAAATATCATGTTTAGATATGCAAACTGATTGTGGGAAACTTGAATCAGAGTGCAGGACGACGATGTGCTCAGACACAAATTCTTCAGCTGAACTCTGCAGCAGCAGTGCTGCTACCTTACAGCCAACCACAAGCCACAGCACCGGGGTGAACGTGGCAGCTTGCAGAGTCACTATTGATCCATGCGATCCCCACGGCGGGTTAATGGGCTTTAGGGCAGGGATGGAGCGTGTTGCTTTTGGGACATTCTTCAACCACTTTAATGGGATTTTTTGTGCACCCAAGAGTAACAGATGCAGACTTTCTGGAGAAATCAAAATCATGGTCTGGATGCCCTTCCCCCATGTACTGTACCCCAAGGTTCTAAACTTGCTTAATTAATATTTTTTACAATGCCAGTGTCTAGTAACACAGTGCAAAAATGGAGAGGGCAGGAAGGCTTTGGGTCTACAGGAGCTCCTCAAATTTTCTGGACTCAGCTGTTCAACCTCTTACCTGTAAATGCAAGCTGCCATGGCAAGGACAGCATGTCACACTCACAGGTCCTATTGATACAGAAGCAAATGTCACGGTCATTTCACAAGCCAAGTGACTCCCCAGACGGCCACTTACTGTGGTTCCCCAAGCACTTACTGGTATTGGGGGAGCAGTACTAGCTTTCAAAGCAAGGGTTTTATCCAAATCGTAGGTCCTGAAGGACACACTGCTATAATTAAGCCTTTTGTTTTGCAATTTCCCATGGAGTTATGGGGCCTTGATATGCTCTCACAGATGAAAATCAGAATTGGGTCTGATATTTCATAGAGGTCACTGATTTGTGTACTACCCTGAAACAGACCTGGAAAAATAACAAACTGGTAACAAACTGGGTAGATTAGTGACCCCCTGCAAGCTGAAAAATTGTGCACCTTACAAAATCTGGTTAATGAACAACATTAGGACATATTGTCCCCTCCACAACCTTGTGGAACTCTCCTGTAGATGTCACTCAGAAAAGATGTGGTAAGTAGCATTTGCTTCATGATCTTAGAAAATAAATGCAGTCATGGAAGATGGGAGCCCTGCAGCAAGGTCTTCCATCACCTACGATGATTCTTTGAAATTGGACTTAACAATCATTGATTTGAAAGTTTGTTTTTTCACAATTCCTTTGCATACAGAGGATGCACCAGAATTTGCCTTTTCAGTGCCCAGTTTAAATATGCAAGAACCTTTGCAAAGATTCCACTGGGTAGTTTTACCCCAGGGGATGGAAAAGAGTCCCACAATTTGCCAGCGGTTTGTCTCACGGGCCCTTAGCCCAGTACAACAGGCAAAGCCTCATGTGCTACTGTATCACTATATGGATTATATTCTCATTGCAGCTGAAAAACAAAGATGACACGAAGAAAACCTCAGCCCTCACCACAGAAAATGTGCAGGATTGCAAAAAGCTCAGGGCAAGATTCAACTAATGCCTTCATAGCAGTATTTAGGATAGTAAATTAGATCCCAAACTGTACAGCCACAGCAATTGCAAATTCAAAACAAAATTTTTACATTACATGAAGTACAAAAGTTGCTAGGGACCATTAATTGGGTGAGACTCTTACCAGGAATCATGAATTCAGATTTAGCTCCTCTTTTTGCATTGTCAAAAGGAGAGTCAGATTTGTCTTCCCCAAGACATTTGAATCATGACGCACAATTGGCCTTGCAAAAGGTGGCAGATGCTATTAAACAAGCCTCATGATGGGCACCTGATCGTCCATTTTGATTAATCTTTTAAAATCCTTCACAATACTGACATGCCTTGCTGTTCCAATGGGATCCTAATATAGCCAAACCTTTGCTTATCATTGAATGGATTTTTTGCCTCATCAAATGACAACTATTACTCAACATGAAATGTTTGCACAACTCATTATTAAGGCACGACAGAGATTACAAATGTTGGCAGGCTGTGATTTTGAACAAATTTGTATACCTCTAAGTACTGTCTACCTGCAATGGCTTTTACAAATGTTAGAACCTTTTCAGATTGCACTAGCTGATATTTCAGGTCAGATTACTCTCCATTCACCACCTCATAAGTTGTAAACTACTAACTTTAATATTTTGTTAAAACCTGAGTGTCGCTAGAGGACATAAAAAGAATTATACTCACACAGCCAAGTTCAGAGCAAAAAGAAGGGAAGTTTATTTACTTGATCTCGCTTATATAGATTCTGGACAATGACCAGGGATTGGAGAATAAGGTTGGCACCTCTCCACCCCACTGGCCAGACTAGAAGTCCATCAATTGTCCCTCCTCAGAGAGGAATGTGAAAACAATCACTTTGTTTATGTTACAATCTGTGAGAAGACTCCACTACAAAAATGTAAACAATCAGAAGGCTAAAAGAATATGCCAAGACCCGAGCACAGTGACACTCCTTTGCAAGCTCACACAGTATTTACTAATGGTTCTGGACGATCCCATAAATCTGTGTTACTTTGGATGGGTAATGATACTGGTATGTGGGCCTCTGATGTAACTATAGTTTCTGGGTCTCCAGAAATTGTGGAATTAGCTGCAATTATTAGTGTTTTTAAAAAATGCCCGACACCTCTTAATTTAATAACAGATTCTGCTTATGTTGCAAGAGCTAAAACTGCTGTTTTAAGAGAAGTTTCTAATGCCGATCTTTTCCAGTGGTTACAACAATTAATTTTCCTCTTACATGCCAGACAACACCCTTATTTTGTTATGCATGTTCGCTCTCACACAATGTTACCTGGCTTTATAGCAGAAGGAACCCGACAGGCTGATTTACATATTTTACCTGTCCAGGTACTCCCTGACGGTTTTGCACAGGGCAAACTTAGCCATTCCTTTTTTCATTAGAATGTTGCAGCTCTTTGTCACACATTTGCTTTCAAGTGCCAACAAGCAAAGGACATTATTGCTGCTTGCTCTGATTCTCAAAGTCATAATTTTGTGACAGGCTCACCAGGAATGAACCAACAAGGCCTACAAAACCTCCAAATATGGCAAACTGATGTCACCCACTACTCTGAATTTGGTTGCCTCAAGTATATTCACTCATCCATTGACACCTTTTCAGGTGCATTATTTGCATCATGCCACACAGGTGAAACTGCTAAAGATGTTTGCCACCATTTTTTGGCTGCTTTTGCAACTTTAGAGATTCTTCAACAGATTATAACTGATAATGGTCCTTCTTATATGTCTCAATGACTTTCCTCCTTTTCTGGCCTATGGGAAATCTCTCATATCACTGACATCCCTCACTCCCCCACAGGACAAGCAGTAGAG
This sequence comes from Hirundo rustica, assembly GCF_015227805.2. Classification (NCBI taxonomy): domain Eukaryota; kingdom Metazoa; phylum Chordata; class Aves; order Passeriformes; family Hirundinidae; genus Hirundo; species Hirundo rustica. The sequence goes on along the minus strand of NC_053488.1, from coordinate 82,683,585 downwards.
GGTAATTTCCCTGAGATGGGAGAAACCCCTGGATTAATGCCTTGGGAACCCCCTTTCTGAGTTTGCTAATCAGTACTACAAAGTTCTTGGCTCTCAGTGATGTTATAGGTTACCTTTTGGTGCAAAAATTTTAATACTCTTCCCCACTGGACCCTTCCCTCAACCCCCTTCTTAATCCCGCCCTAACTCCTCATATGCTACCCCATACATAAACCCTGGTCCCTCATATGTGCCTGTCTTTGTCCCTGGACCCCTTCACGTGTGGCTGGAATAAACCTCCTCTGTGGAACCCTATACAAAGACCCTTCCCACTTCTTTGCTGGTGAGGCTTTACAAAGCTACCCAGTGTGTGTGTGTGAGCGTCTGTGAGAGTGTGTGCCTGTGATGCTGAGTAACGCAATGCTGAGTGACTGGGGACGCTTCCAGAAGGTTGTGGTACCCTACCAACTTCACCCGCTGTAACACTTTATCCCCCATTTATATAAAAAGAGGGTCCATACCTGCATTATGGCTTTTTCTTCTGTGGAGACATCTGTCCCCATGTCCCCAGTAGATTCTTCTATTTACAAGGTCTGGACTGTGGCAGCACTCCCCACTTCCAGCAGCTCTCCCGGCTGCTTTCCTCTGCTGGGATTCTGTCTCCTGCCACTCTTCCCAGGGCCTGGCTATTACTGATCACATTGGGGTCACCACTTGTCGCAGTTGAGACTTGACACTCCGAAGTTCATATGGCAATAGGGAATTTTGAGTACAGCTCCTTTTTGCAAAAACCACGCCGTTTATCCTATTTGGCAAAAATTTGATTACCATCCAGCTCACTGGCCAACAGCTGCCTGCTTTCATGCTAGTCAGGGATTGGCATTTTTTGTTTGAATTTGAATCTCTCAAGGTGTTTATTTCTTTCCCTTAACAGCATAGGCTAGTCGAGTTATAGTCAGGATTATTTATGAGTCTTCCAGGACAGCTGTTAGCCACCACAGATATTGCTTGCACAAAAGAATATAACAGGGACTTGATAACACAAAAAGACTGTGTTACTAAGGGAACAGGGACAAAGTGATCTGAGTGAAAAATTTCTACAGAACTTAGAGGACTATAAATCCAGCTGGCGGCCAGTCACCAGTGGTGTCCCTCAGGGGTCTGTGCTGGGGCCAGCTCTGTTCAATATTTTTATTGATGACATGGATGAAGGCATAGAGTCTTTCATTAGTAAATTTGCAGATGACACTAACCTGGGAGCATGTGTTGACCTGTTGGAAGGACAAAGGGCTTTGCAGAAAGACCTGGAAGAGTTGGACAGATGGGCAGAGTCTAACAAGATGAAGTTTCATAAGTCCAAGTGTCGAGTCCTGCACTTTGGCCGCAATAACCCTCTGCAATGCTGGGGAAGGTGTGGCTGGACAGTGCCCAGGAGGAAAGGGACCTGGGGGTGCTGGTGACAGCAGCTGAACATGAGCCAGCAGTGTGCCCAGGTGGCCAAGAGGGCCAATGGGATCCTGGCCTGGATCAGGAATGGTGTGGCCAGCAGGAGCAGGGAGGTCATTCTTCCCCTGTACCTGGCACTGGTGAGGCCACACCTCGAGTGCTGTGTCCAGCTCTGGGCCCCTCAGTTCCGGAGGGACGTTGAGATGCTTGAGCACGTCCAGAGGAGGGCAACGAGGCTGGTGAGGGGCTTGGAGCACAAGCCATATGAAGAACGACTGAGGGAGCTGGGGTTGTTTAGCCTGGAGAAAAGGAGACTCAGGGGTGACCTTATCACACTGTACAACTTCCTGAAGGGTGGCTGTGGTCAGCTGGAAGTTGGTCTCTTTCTTCAAGCAACAACAGACAGAACAAGAGGACACAGTCTCAAGCTGTGACAAGGGAGACATAGGCTGGATATTAGGAAAACGTTTTTCACTGAAAGAGTGATAAAATACTGGAATGGCTTGCCTGGGGAGGTGGTGGAGTCACCATCCCTAGAAGTGTTTAAAAAAAGACTGGATGTGGCACTTGGTGTCATGGTCTAGTTGAGGTATTAGAGATGGGTTGGACTCAATGATCTTGGTCTCTTCTAACCTAAAAAATTCTGTGATTCTGTGATTCTGCGAAATGCTGGTGGCTAGTGTCAATAAATTTGCTTTGCTTGCATAGCATGGTCTGTGTCTCTCAACCCCTGCAGGCATCCAGGGCTGGCTGACTGGAATTGGTCAGGTCCAGGTCTAGTTCTGTGGTGGACCCTAAGGATACCACAGAAGAGCTTGCCCTCCTGCGGAGGGTTTGCAGCCTGTGAGCTGCTTTCAAGCTAATGTGTTCTCCCCCTGCTCATGGCGAGCAAAACTAAACAGTTTCAGGAATCCTTGCCATGGTATGCTAATTGTTCATACCTGATTAATTGTATCCTTAGTTCCTGGTTTTTCCTCTCCCCCATTGATGCATTTTGGATCCTTCCCCTGATTGGTCCTTTCCTCAATTCTCTTCCCTATTGGTCCAGGTTGGTAGCCTCACCCCTGAGCCCTCTGTATAATCCTGCTTCCCTGAGCCCCAGTGTTCTTTGGTCCCTTGGTGTTCCTTGAATAAAGAAGCTCCCTGAAGACCCCGTCCCTTATCATCTGTCCTGTGTCACCCAAAGTGGCTCTGCCACTCAGCCGCTCTGGCAGCTTTCACAATTGAGCTGAATCACCATCGACCTGAGTGTGCCTGTGCTCCTGCCAATGAGTATCTTTTTAAAGATCCTTCAGTCAGGGAAGGTACCGGCACTTCAAAGGACAGTGGACCATAACATAGTTCTGGGCACTGGTGACACCTGGGGCTGGGTGATGGATGCAGGGGTGTCTGGGGCTAGGTGGCAAGAGTTGATCAGCTCCAGGTCAAGCTGACAGTAACTGAAGGATGGCATCACTTCACGTTTCCTGCCCTTTTCCCCCTCATGTTTCCAACACTTTTCCCTTAATGATTTCAGATGAACAGATGAACTCAGTGTGTCACTGCACTGTCTGTACCAGGAGGAGACAGCCCATCTGCCAGCAATGCAGGCAGCAGCAGTCCTGCACACACAAGGGGTCAATGTACTTGCAAGCTGCCTCCTCTGCCAGCAGCTGCCAGCAGATGACTGGTGCCAGGGGCAAGAGAACGGCCATCATCAGATATATGAGCAGCAGAGCAGCATCATCGAATATAACCTCAGCAGCAGGTCTTTTCTTATGCATCACAATTCTGCAAAGGATCTGAGCGTTGTGTTCAAGATAGAGCCTTTGCAGAAGGTGAAGATGAAAATACTGTATCTCTCTGAACCCATGCCCTGACAGCATGGAAATGGTTTCAAAAAGAGCCTGATTTTGTTACCTAATACACTGAGTGGGTTTGAAAAGAGTCTCTGTAGGAATCATGGGGGAACGTGGCTGTAACAGTGGCTTGGCCAGAAACTCTTTTACTTCTGTTTTAAGTGGTGCCCTCAAGACTTTTCTGGTGAGGGGTCAGGGGTCCATATTTATTATTTATTTATTAGTTGATTTGTTTATTTAATTTCTTTTTTTTTCCCATCCACAATTCTTTCTCTTTCCCCTCATATTTTCCTGCCTTTTTCTGCCCCCACATTTTTCACACTTCCCCCTTCACATTTCTTGCACTTCACCCCTCATTTTTTTCACTCTTTTCCCTTTAGTGTTTCTCATGCTTTCTTGCTAGGGTCAAAGAAAGCCTTGGTTTAAGGCCATGGAAAGCAATACCCTAGCTTTGGGGACACTTTCTAGTTATGGTGAGCAAAAACTCACCCGCATTTCCCCCGGGAAGTTCTTATGTAAATGTTACTAGAAAGTTCTCTGTTCCCCTTGTTACCATTGATTACTGTTTGTCGCATTGGTTTACGTATTCCTAATCCACACTCCCTGTTGATGTCCTTCCCTCAAACTCTGCCCCTATTTCAGTTTATGTAAGTTACTGTAACCCCCTTGGCCCTTGCCTTTTTAGTGCACCCCATATCGAGCTCACCTTGCTGTTTGTTACTTTGCTTCTTATTAAAGTGGTTCTTTTTCAGGTCGTCAAATCCAGCTCGTCTCTCTTTTATCTTGCCGCTCAAGGGACTTTTCACCTTGAAATCCCGAGGGAACACCTGTTGTCTAATCCAGGCCCAGGCTGTAACACTTCCCCCTAGTTTTTTTTACACTTTCCCTCTCATGTTTCTTGCACTTCCCCCATCACATTTCCTTGCCCTTTTCTCTCCTCAGTTGCCCACTCTTTCTCCTCTCCCATTTCCAACATTTTTCTCTCACATTTGTCTCACTTTCAACTCACATTAGGAGCCCCTCACATTTTCCCCTTGACATTTCTCACACATTTCCTTTCATCTTTCTTTCCTGTGACACTTTCCATTTCACATTTCTTGCCCTTCTCCATCCTAAGATTTCCTGCCCTTTTCCACCTGACATTTGCCACTCTTTTCTCTCTCTTTTTCCCACTCTGCCCCTCACACTTGATATCCTCTTTTTCCCTCATGTTTTGTTGGGATTCAAGAAATCTCTGACTTAAGACCTTGGGAAAAATCTCCCTAGTTAGAGTGACAAAAAATTCACTCTCAAAGCTTTATGGGAGTTCTGTTATGTAAATAGGACTAGAAAGTTCTCTGTTCTCTAGTTGGTTGATTTTTGCTGCAGTAATATACATAGTTGTATTGCTTTACTCTATTGGACCCTATCCCTCAGACTCCGCCCAAACTCTGTCTTATATAAGTTGTTGTACCCCGTGGCCCTTGCACCTTTTGGTGCACCCCTATGTTGTGTTCGGAGCGCTGTTTGTTGTTTTGCTTATTAAAACAGTGTTTTTGTTTCAGGTGGCATCAAGGTGTGCCTGTCCTTCTTTATAATTAGCCACTGCAGGTCTTACCCAACTCTCTAGAGATTGCAGACAGTGCCGGGCTCTGTGGTATGTTTCCTGCCCTCTTGCCCTCAAACTTCGCACAGCTCTCCCCTCATGTTTCCCACATTTGTTCCCTCACACTTCTCAAAATTTTCCCAAGTTTCTCACAGTTTTCTCATCATGTTTCATGCCCTTTTCCTCTCGCATTTTGTGGCCTTTTTCTACTCTGTTTCCTACACTTTTCCCCTCATGTTTCTCTCATTTTTCTCCAAACATTTCCCATTTTTTCCTCTCATGTTTGATGTGGGAATTGGGCTGGAAGGCCCTAATAGAGAGCCATGAGAATTCCTTAGTTTGAAGCTTTGGGAAATCCTGTTAAGTTACGGTGAGAAGAGTTGTCTTATGGGAAATTTTTATGTAAATTGGTTTGTTCATATAAGGTTATGTTCTAGCATCTTCCCGGTTTCTGTTCCCCGACTGGTTTAATTTTGCTGTATTAATTTGCATATTCTGAATCCTACTGGCTCCTTTCCCTTAAGCTCCACCCCTACCTACTTTACATAAGTTACTGTAACCCCCTGGCCCTTGCCCTTTCTGGTGCACTCCATACTGAGATTGCCTTGCTGTTTGTCATTTTGCTCTTTATTAAAGTTCTTTCTTTTTCGGGTCACTGAATTGTGCCCATCTCTCATTTATTTTGCCGCCAAAGGGTCTTTCTATCTGTCTGTCTATCTGTCTATCTAGTCTTCCTATCTGGGCCTGGGGACTGTCCTAATTTCTTACTCTTTTCTCCTCATGTTTCCCCCTTTTCTCCACTGATGCTTTTCTTCCCTTTTTACTCCCTGCCCTGTCCCCCTCACATTTCCTGCTTTTTTAAACAACGGACAGATGAAGTTACAAACAGCCTTATGTTTCTCTGTGTATACAAAACAAAGCTGCAATACTGCATTAATGAACCTATAGTCTATTAATCATCCGAACAGATGTCCACACCATTCCCGGGCAGAGAGACACGGCATCTTGGGCAGGACAGCCCCAGGCAGCCCTAGGGTGGTTCTGGGGACAGCAACCCCAGGAGGCTGAGGCTAGGGGCAGGGAGCTGTGGGGAGTACTGGGAGGCAGTGGGATAGCACCCAGGCCACCATCTTGTGCGTAGCAATTAGCCCCTGTGTGACAGGTCTCACAGCAGTCCCAGTGGCTGCAGGTGGGGATGCTCATCCTCGGCAGGCTGACACAAATACTCCAAAGGCATACTGCTTCTAGTATCTCAACTGGGTCAAGAGAAACTGAGTCACATTTTTTGAAGTTTTAAAAACTACGAAAAAGTTGCCTTACCAAGGAGAAAAATTACTCAACCAAGCCAGGAGAACAGGAGATAATCCTTGAGTCCTTTTCTCAGGTGATGTGTGATGATTAAAGGAGAAAGTAAGGTGGGAGCAATTCCCAAAGCAATCTCCAGAGACCCTCTTGAGACCATTCCCCGAACTACATGTCCATGCTCCTCTTTAAGGTGTACACCTCTGCATATATAAATGGCTTCTGAGAATCGGAGGAGATATCTGGGAATTTAGATAATTATGTATGCTTTGTATAGGTAAGTGATAAGTTTGGAACTTTGCATGTCTTGTATACATTAGGAGCAGTGATCACCCACAAAACTGGCACCAAAATAATGTCTGCCTCCTAATACTGAAATTACAGTATTAGAGAGTTTTATTCTACCTGACATTTCAGTGACATGACAGACACTGTTTCTCATGTTTAATGCTTTCCCAGACTGGGAAGTATTTCTTCTTTGCTGTGTTACACTGCTTCTTTCATGTACATAACATGAGTTGCCGTTTCACTCACTTTATTCTAAAAAATGGGAATAAGAGCGTTCAGATGAGCATTCAAATGTTCTCTTGGTATCATCCTGCAGAGATTCCAAGCCTCAGGCAGCATACACAGTGAAGTGGGAAAGGTCTGTTTGTTCACATTCTCTCTCCAAGGTGAGAACCTGATAGGTTCCTGAATAGTTGCCTGTGGTGGTCCGTGGTTTGATTTACTAAGTTTGATGTATTTTACACTGAGTTTGGTAATGGTTGATTCTTATGTAACCCCGTTTTATTCCCAGTGGTTCTTCCCTTACATGCTGGTTATGTAATCTTAGGTTAAATGTCAATCACTTTGGCGGTGCATGTTTTGCTTTGTTAATTTTATGAGTTTTATACTGAAATTTGTAATGGTTGGTTCCAAAGTACCCCCCAGGTTTTCCCCAATGGTTTCCTCCCCACCTGTTGTGTTGTATAATAGGTCGTTATATCTCAATCATTCCCATCCCTTACCTGTCCCTGTCAATCCCCTCTCTCTCCCCTTGGGCGCCCTGTCTATCACTCTGGGGCGCTTCCCTGAGTTCTGGAAAGTTCCAGGGAGGGTGTTGAGTGATAGGCTGGTGCCTATCACTGGTGCCTATCACTGGTGGGAAATCCCCCACCCATCTCTTGTGATTCGTTCCCTGTTAAGAAGTTGACATGCCCAGTTACGCCCTTCGGCATCCTGATTGGCTGACCTATTGTTGCCACCCCTTGGTCCTCCCCCAGTTAAAAGTTCACGCACGACCCTTGATTGGGGTTTTCTCTGGGCAGCAGTGGTCAGGGGCGGAGCTCCTGGTTGGTCTCCCTCCTAATTAATCTTCTTGTACCCTGCTTGAGAAAGTTGGCTCTTTGCTGCCAGCATCGTGATCCCATCTAGTCCTATCGCTGGTGTGGGGAGCCAAAGCCCCACAGGGAGGAGGTTGCCCGCCCAGCCTGCAACCCCGACCTCAGACGCATCAGCTGCAGTGCAGAAGCTGAGCTAGCCTGTGGTCAGCGCCTACCAGGCATGCGAGGACACTGCGACACTGCAGTTTGGTGCCCAACATGGGGGCCCCCCCCCCCGCGATGAAGAGGACCCTACGGCACGGACTAGGGCAACCGAAAAGCCGGAAGAAAATAGTCCTTGGGTGTCGCGCTACTCCGGGTGGAGCGGCTCCTATGGGAAGCTCACTCCCGGGGGAGAAGAGGACAGCTCCGGAGTGCCCTTGGAGTCCTCTTTGGGCAGCAGACCAACAACCCCAGACTCCTCCAGATCCCAGGAGGGGGTGAGTATTGCCCATGAGCAGTGCTCACTCTTGGTGGGGTTTTCCCTGGGGGGAAACCCAATTTGGGAAAGAATCCTCATAGGGGATTCTGGCTGCGCAGCCCAGGGGGCTCAGCCTCACTCCCCTGTTGGGAACTCTCCTGTGGACCCTCTTTTGTTCTTTTCGTTGTTTATCTTTCTTTTTGGTGCAAAGCAGGTTCACGCAGTGGCAGCTTTTTCGGGTTTTTACTGACCACTGATTTTATTTCTCGTGGCTCCCTGGGTGAGTGGGAGGGGTCCCCCCACTCGGTTTTAGGAATTGTCCGTGTGTTTCGTTTTAGTTCTTAATTTAAGTTTGTCTGGGTGTTAGTTGGGGGCGACACTTTCTTTTGGGAGAGATGGGTGCAAAACTCTCTGTCGCCCAAAAGAGCATGTATTATAGTTTTGTTTCTATTGCTCAATCCACCCAGTTAAAGATCTCAAAGGGAGAGTTAAAGCGGTTCGTCCGCTGGCTCTTTCTGCATTTCCACCAAGTGTCCCTGGAGAAAATCTACAGCGCCAAATTTTGGTGCACTGTAGAAAGGAAAATTACTCAATTGTCTGGCTCTGGGGACAAAAGCGCAACTAAATTTTTCCATCTGGCAGCACAGCTCAGTTTTGCTGTAAAATCCCAAAAGGAGGTGCAAAAAGGGCCAAGTTGTGGACAGCCATTCTCCAGTTCTCCTGTTCCCTCTCCCAAATCCCCTCATCCCCAGAAGGGCATTTTGAAGGGAGCGGCAGGGACTGAACCTGTTGGCTCAGGTGTCGCAGTGTCCCAAAGCGCTGGAGAAGCGCAGCCTCAGGCCAGCTCAGCCTACACTGCAGCAAGCGCGCGGAGAGGTCGGGGCGGCAGGCTTAGCGAGCCACCTCCTTCCTGTGGGGTCTTGGTTCCCCCACACAGCGACGGGCACTCGGTGTCGTCACGACCGCGGCGGCAGAGAAAAGAGCCGACTCTCTCTCAAGCAGGGTGACTAGATGGTTTTATTGAAGGGGAGACCGGAACGGAGCTCCACCTCGGTCAACTGCTGCTCGAGGAGAGCCCCGAACAGAACCGTGCACAAGCTTTTATTCAGGGGAGGGTTTAGGGGTGGCGACAACGGGTCAGCCAACAGGAAAACAGTGGGGCGTAAGTGAGGGTGTGACGTTTAGAACAGAGGACCAGTCACAGGATAGGGGTGGGGGATTTCCCGAGTCCCCTCCAATCACTCGACGCCCTCCCTGGACCATTCCAGAATCCAGGGAAGGGCCCCAAAGTGATGGACGGGGCGCCCAAAGAGAGAGGGAGAGGATTGACAAGTAGGGATAAGGGGGAAGGGATGATTGACAAAAAAACGAACACTGCTCTCTAACCGATAAACAAGTTGGAACCATTCACAGAACAGGGGGGTACAAGGACAAAACCATTATAGCAAACTTGTTCTAAAGCATAAAACAAATGAAATAAACGTGCACCACCACATCTCCCCCTTTTTTGTTTTTAAGAGGACCAAAACTGGAATGGAGGAGGGAGGTATTGAGACTGAGGGTAGGCCTCCATGAACCACTCTTGCTGGGTGGGGTACCCCAGTCCATGCTGCTCCTCGTTGGGGTTCCTTCCATCTTCATCTTCGGGGGTACCCTCCAGCGCTTCCTTAAATTCCAGTTTCGCATCCTCTTCTCGGCTCTCTGATGTTACGTTGATGATGATTGATGGAGGGGGAGTGCGAGGTGGCAATTAAATTATATAACATTTTCTTAAGGAGTCCGAACGCAACTACAACTAACATGAGGATAAATAAACATAACAACAAGGTTTTTATAATAGATGAAACCCAGCCCGAAAGTCCCCAGCCACTGAAGATGTCATTTAGCCAGTTGTCTGTCTCCTGCTTGATGTTCGTGACCATCTCTTTCATTCGTCTGATGGTGTCGTGGATGTTCTCTGCTTTAGATGATAAGTTAAAGCAGCAGAGCCCCTCGAACTCTTTGCACCGGTGGCCGTGTAACAAAAGAAGGTAATCGATGGCCGCCCGGTTTTGAAGAGTCGCTTGCCTCGTCGTCTCCTCCTCACCCAGGAGGTTCGTTAGGGCATCAGTCGTCAAATTGGCCTGTTTAGCCACCCAGCACTCTAGGTGGGCCAATTCACCTAGAGCCTTCGCAATTGCAACCCATGGCAGAAAGATCGTGACAGCTACTCCTTTGGGTTTCGACCAATGCACAATTTCTGAGTCACAATCAGGGTCAATTGCACTTAGATCTCTTTTCTGGATAGCCGAATTAGGAGAAATTTTGTGGTGCCAATTTGCAAGAGTAGTTTTATTGGGGGTAAACAGGCTCAACTGTGCCAAAGTACAAGGACCTCCTGTGTGGTGAGGGGGGATGCCTGCCCAGGCCCTATCACCGCAAATGAGAAAAGTTCCCTTTGGAAGGGACAGGGGTTTGCTGTCCATGCTTGTGGGTACATCAACCTCCACCGTATCCTTGCACCACCCACTGGGCATGTTGTTACTTGAGCGGATACGGTGGTACAGCTGCTCCTGTCCCTTCGGAGGGGAATAAACAAACTTAATACAAAAAGAGGCATTAACGGAACCTAATAACTCTAACTCAGCGGGGTATGCAGAGGACTGAAGAAGGGTATGTTGATAGGTCGACCACAAAGCAAAAGGGTTCTTAATAATACCTTTCAAAACTTGGCGGTGGGGCCGGATCTGGTTAGCAGTTCTCAACGCTTGGAGGAGTCCCGGGGGGAACTCCTCAGGTTTAAAAGGGATCCCCACGAGGCAAGTCGAGAGGGGGTTATCTGCTGATGCAGCCGTAAGGCAAATGTGGTCTTGACCCATAGCTCGGGCTAGGGTGGCCCACACGTTCGCCTTAGGCTGTGGAATCACCCAACCGACGGTCGGGAGACAGAGATAGAGAACCAGCAGGCTGATTCTGAGGAGGTGATGGGAGTTCCCCGAGGCGAGGCACTGAACTCCAGCTGGGTCCATCGTGGAACTGAAAAAGACTAATAACATAAGTCAGATAAGGGCTGGTAGGTCAAGGGAGAAGGGGAGCTCTTCCCAACTGTCCAGCTTCCTTCCTCCTGCGCCTCCACGCTGCCTCCGCTACTTGAGCTGTCTTCTTTCCATGTGTCCCCGAGACTTTCGGGACGTAGGGCCTCACCCATTTAGATAGTATCCATTTCGGTCCTGTGGGGGTGGACACGCAAGCGTACCCACGACCCCACGTGACCAAATCATGAGGCCCTTCCGCCTTTCCAGTCTCGGGGTCCCTGACCATGACAGGCAGTCTCTCTGTGATGTTAAACTGAGGATTTGCACCAAAGTGCCGCACGACTAGGGGGTTCAATCCCTCGAAGGAGCAGTTTAAGAAATTGATGGTAAACAGCGCCCTGGCCAGTCAGATTGAGGGAGGTTCTGTCTTTAGCACCTGTTGTTGCTGGTGGAGGACTCTTTTGATGTCCCTATGAGTCCTCTCGACCACGGCTTGGCCCGTGGGGGAGTGGGGGATGCCGATCTTGTGTTCCACTCCCCATTGCTGCAGGAAATTGCGGAATTCCTTGGAGCGGTACGCCGGACCGTTATCAGTTTTTAGCTCCCTCGGAATCCCCATAAAGGAGAAGGCCTGAATGAGATGTTTGATTGCATCCAGGGACTTCTCCCCTGTGTGGGCAGAGGCGAAGACTGTCCCAGAGAAAGTGTCCACGGATACATGTACAAATTTGGAACAGCCGAATTCAGGGAAGTGGGTGACATCTGTCTGCCACACCTCACAGCTTTTTAAGCCTCGGGGGTTGACCCCAGCACTTAAGAGTTGGTAAGGCGTGCTGGGTGCAGGACGGACACGCGGCCACAATCGCCTTGGCCTGTTCCCTGGTGAGGTGGAATCGGCGAACAAGGCCAGGCGCATTTTGATGGAAGAGTTGGTGGCTGAGCTTTGCCTGTTCGAATATGTTCGGCAATGGGGCCATTGCAGCTGGGGCAGCGAGAGCATCAGCTCTCCTGTTACCCTCTGCAATGAACCCTGGCAACTCGGTGTGCGACCTTGTGTGCATCACATAATAGGGTTGCTCTCGGTGGGAGACAAGCTTTACTAATTTCGAGAGCAATTCGAACAAAGCAATGTTAGAAACTTCCTGCAAGATGGCTTGTTCTGCCCTAGACACCACCCCCGCCACATAAGCGGAGTCAGTTACCAGATTGAAAGGTTCAGAAAACCTCTCAAATGCCCTAACGACTGCGGCCAACTCAGCAACTTGAGGGGATCCTTCCACCTCTGCAACATCTGCCTCCCACTGCTGAGTGTGAGGATCTCTCCAAGTTAACACTGACTTGTGAGATCTTCCAGACGCGTCAGTAAATACTGTCAGGGCTTTGAGGGGCGTCTTGCTCTGAACACTTTTTAAAGATAAAACAAATTTAGCATCCTGATTAAAAATTTTGTGGGCAGGCCGATGAATCGAAATTTGTCCTGTGAAGGAATCTAGGGCGAACTGCAAGGCTTCGTTTTCCTGAAGCAAGTGTTCTAACATCGCTTTTGTAATTTGGCCCGAACGAAGTCCAATCGGTATGTGTATGCACTCAAAGTCACACCCGGCCAGATCCCTGATCCGCGATCTCGCTTTGCGGATCAGCTCAGCGACCAACTCTTGTGGCCGGGTCATCCTTTTGGATCTCTGGTGGCTGAGGAAGACCCATTCTATGATTAAAAGTGGATCCTCCCCGCCTCGATCCTTCTTGGGGATGTCTCTCCACTGGAAAATCACCCCATGGAGGTGTGGCAGTCTTCCCATAATAATAAATTTGAAAGGCAGGCCAGGGTCATATCGATGGGCCTGCCTTGTGGACATGCAATCCTGGACCCTTTCTAGGGCTTTCTTCGCTTCTGGGGTAAGGACCCTAGGAGAACTAAGCTCCTCTCCCCCTTTCAATAAATCGAAAAGGGGGGCCAGGTCTTCAGTGGTGAGACCTAGCCAGGGCCTTACCCAATTCAACGCCCCACACAGTTGATGGAGATCCGCGAGGGTGCTTACTTTTGTTCTGATCTCCAATTTCTGCTGAACAATGGTCCGCTTACTGATTTCCAGTCCGAGGTACTGCCAAGGTGGCATCCGTTGAACCTTTTCTTCCTGCAACTCGAACCCTGCAGCAATCAATGAATTGATTGTGAGGTCAAGCATGTGGGACAGAACGTCATCGTTCGGGGCACACACAAGGACATCATCCATGTAGTGATGGATGATGGCCTTGTCCGCAGCTGCGCGAACGGGGGACAGCAAGGAGGCTACATACCATTGGCAGATGACAGGTGAGTTTTTCATCCCTTGTGGGAGAACTCGCCAATGGTAGCGTCTCCTTGGGGCTTCTCGGTTGATGGTGGGAACCGAGAACGCAAAACGAAGGGCATCGTCAGGGTGTAGGGAAATTTGAAAAAAACAATCCTTGATATCAATAACTGCCAATTGCCAATTTTTGGGCAGCATGGTTGGGGAAGGCATCCCTGGTTGTAGAGACCCCATGTCCTCTATGACATTATTAATTTGTCTGAGGTCATGGAGGAGCCGCCACTTGTCCTTCCCTGGCTTTTTGATTACAAATACCGGGGAGTTCCAAGGGCTGTTAGTTTCGACTATGTGGCCTTTGGCCAACTGCTCCTCTACGAGCTCTTCGAGCGCCTTCAATTTTTCTCTGGAAAGCGGTCACTGTTCAACCCAAACTGGAGAATCTGTTTTCCAATTCAGTTTTTGGGTAGGGCACTCCTCAGCGACCGCTACGGAAAAATCCTGTGAGGGGTCAGGTATGTCAATTTTGACCCCCCACTGAGCCATAAGGTCTCTACCAAGCAGGGGCTCCTTATAATTCAAAACGAATGGGCGAATATTCGCCAATTGCCCATTCGGCCCCTTAATTTGTACCACGCCTTTAGATTGTTTTGCCAATTGAAGACCCCCTACGCCTTGTACGTGTCCTGTCACGTTTTGCAGAGCCCAATGTGACGGCCAATCCTTCGCAGGTACAACCGTCACATCCGCCCCGTATCTAATAGGCCCGTGATGTGCAGGGCCTCCCCACCCACACTAAACTCGCATGCTACCCGGGGCCTTTCTTTGGTGATGGCCTGCACAGGGCAGGCCATAGGAGTTTCTGATGTGTTTGTGGGCCGTCGGGTAGGGATAATCTGGGCGATAATTTGGCCTTTAGCTAAGTAAATTGGTGGGTGGGTACAACGCAGCCAGAGGGCGAGCATCCCAGGGCTGTTAACTAGTGTGCCTGGGAGAATCTCGACCTCTTGCGGTGTGTGTTTGCAATCCCCGATTACGATGTACTCACCCTCAACAACCGGCCAGGTACCCTGCTCTTCGGCGTTTACCGACGCTATTGTCCAGTCGGCGGTCCTCAGGTGCAGACCCTCAGTGAGCCGCAACCGATACGGTGGATGTCTTGAATCTGCTGTCAAAATCGGTTTGGAAATGTCATGGTCAAGAGGTTTAGTCATGTTTGGTGTATTTTTTGTCTCAATATGTGGAATGGGCAGCATATCATCGGAGCTCCTATTTCTTTTTTCTCCCCCCTTGTTCTGGTCCACCCTATTTCTATCCTCGCGCCGGGTGGACCTGCGCTCCCCTTTTAGTTTTTTTTTGATTGGGCTTAGAGCCCATCAGCCCATCTCCCCCGCCTCCCCCTTTTTTGTTTTTCAAGGCCTCTAGTTCCTGCTTTAGATGACATTGGGAGGCCCAATGCCCCACATCCCCGCATAGATAACATCGCTGTCGATTAGGGACGTATGATCTCCTTGGATGGGCTGGTCCCGAAGATGACGGCATGGAGTCAACGTCAGCGACTTTTGGGGTCTTCGGGCGGTGCTCAGGTTCACTAGCTTGCATCAGAGGAACCTTGACCTGACAAATTCTCAGCATTTCCGCGATGGTCGGGGGGGGATCTAAGGGAAGACTTAAAATTGCGCTTCTCGCAAGCGCGTTAGCATTGGTAAATGCCATTTCTCTTAGAATCCCCTGCCTCACTGATGCATCAGGCACCTGCAGCTCAATGGTCCGCGTGAGTCGCTCCACAAAGTTAGTAAAAGATTCCTTTGGTTCTTGCAAGATCTTGGAATATGGAACTACTGGGCCTTCCGGGGCCATTCCAAAAAACGCCGTTATAGCGTTGCCCCTAATTATATGGAGGGCCTTTGGTGGAATAATGTTCGCTTGATCGGTCGGTGACACCCAGCGTCCCTCACCCACAAGATGGTCCAGGGTGAGGGCATTCCCTTCCTCATCAACTGCGGTTTCCAGATCGATGAGGAGGCCTGGCAAGGCCTCCTTCAGCAGCTGCCTCCAGGCAGCCTCCCAGAGCTGGAACTCTGTGGTATTCATGAGGCAGGAGAACAGCTGCCGAAGGTCCGCTGGTATTACCGCGGTTGCACTAAGGTCCGAGCGGAGAAGGCCCCTAAAGTAGGGGCTTTCTTGCCCATAATCCTTGTGGGCCTTGCACAGGTCTTTAATAACTGACTGAGGGAACTGATGGTAAACTGGGCGCACCTGATGGCCCCCATGAGAATTTTTAAAAACGACAGGGGCAAGGGATGGGACAGGGGAGGACCGGGGCAGGCCCATGGGTCCAGGCCCCCACTCCACATCCTCCGGCTCCCTATCGTGGGAACTGGAAGAGGGAGCGTGGGAACCGGAAGGCCAGGAGCCACGCCTTCTGGGAGGGGGAGAGGTTTGGGCGGATGTTGATTTCTTGGGGGCAGTCTCAGGGGTTGGGCAATAGGGAGGAGCTTTGGGAGGTGCAAGAGGAGGAGTTTTCAGGGAAGGCGGGGAAAAGGGAGGTGGTTTATGGGGAAGGGGAGGAGTCACGGTCAGGAAGGGGTTGGGTGGAATAGGGGCGGGAAGGAAGGGGTTATGGGTAGAAGGAGCGGGGGATGGGGAGAACCGCGCCATGCGGTCTCCGCCATCTTGTGGGATAGGGAAAGGGAAGCCATCTTGAGACTGCAACTCTCCATCTATACTAAACCGAACTCGGGGTTTCATAACAGGGAAAGAAGGGGGTAGGAAAGACTCCCGAGCCACCTGGCCAGGGTGGCTCGAGGAACCCCGGGCAGTCCGGCCAAGACTGCCCGGGCGGGGGGATCCGGGCATTTTTAGAGAGCCTGAGCCAGCAGGCTGTATACCTGCTGCTCCTTTCAAAATGCCCTTCTGGGGACGAGGGAGCTTAGGGGAAGGCTTAGGAGAACAAGGGGATGGCTGTCTGCAATTCGGCCTTTTTTGCATTCCCTTTTGACTTTTAATGGCAGAACTGAGCTGCGCGACCAAATTAAAGTATTTTTGAACTTCCTTCTCCCCTGATCCAGCCAACTGGAATAATTTTCGTTCTACACTACTCCAAAACTGGGCTGTGTAGATTTGATCGGGGGATGTTTGGGGGAAATGCAAGAAAAGCCAGCGGACCAGCCGCTTCAACTCGCCCGAAGAAATCTTCAAATGGGCATGTTCAACAACTGAATTCAAACTATAATACACGCTCTTTTGAGTGATGGAGAGTTTCACACCCATCTCTCCTTGAATGTCACTCTCAGCTAACACCCGAGCAAAAGTAAATCGTAACGAAAACCAATTGCAGAATTTTCCCTAAAAACCGAGAAGGGGACGTCCTCCCACTCCCTCGGGGGACTGCAATTAACAAAACTGATGGTTCTAAAACCTTCCAAAGAACCAGCCCGCGAAACCAATCCGTGACAAAAGAAAGAGGATACAAAACGAAAAACAACGAAGGGTGACCCACAGGAATGTTCCCAAACAGGGGAATGGGGCAAACCACCACCCCCCTGGGCTGCGCAGCCAGAATCCCTCAAAAGGGATTCCGTCCCACACGAAATCTCCCCCCTCCCAGGGAGAAACCGTCAGAAGTAAGTACCCCTTCTGAGGTTACTTACCCCCTCCTGGGATCGTAAAAGCTCGGAGTTGCCGGTCCGCCACCTGAAGAGGGCTCCGAGGGTGTGCCGGAGTTATCCTCTTCTCCCCCAGGAGCGAGTTGGAAACCGCTTCTACCAGGGGTAGCGCGACGCCCAAGGACTTCTTCAGGCTCTTCTCAAGCCCCAGTCCGTGCCGCAGGGTCCGCACTGTCACCGGGGGGCCCCACGTTGGGCACCAGACACGCTTTCGCAGTGTCCCAAAGCGCTGGTGAAGCGCAGCCCCAGGCTAGCTCAGCCTACACTGCGGCAAGCGCGCGGAGAGGTCGCGGTGGCAGGCGGAGCAAGCCACCTCCTCCCTGTGGGGTCTTGGTTCCCCCACACAGCGACGGGGGCAGAGAAAAGAGCCGACTCTCTCTCAAGCAGGGTGACTAGATGGCTTTATTGAAGGGGAGACCGGAATGGAGCTCCGCCTTGGTCAACTGCTGCCCGAGGAGAGCCTCGAACAGAACCGTGCACAAGCTTTTATTCAGGGGAGGGTTTAGGGGTGGCGACAACGGGTCAGCCAATAGGAAAACAGTGGGGCGTAACTGGGGGTGTGAACTACAGAACAGAGGGCCAGTTACAAGATAGGGGTGGGGGATTTCCCAAGTCCCCTCCAATCACTCGACGCCCTCCCTGGACCTTTCCAGAATCCAGGGAAGGGCCCCGAAGTGATGGACGGGGCGCCCAAGGAGAGAGGGAGAGGATTGACAAGTAGGGATAAGGGGGAAGGGATGATTGACAAAAAACGAACATTGCTCTCTAACCGATAAACAAGTTGGAACCATTCGCAGAACAGGGGGGTACAAGGACAGAACCATTACAACAAACTTATTCTAAAACATAAAACAAATGAAATAAACGTGCACCGCCACACTCAGGCTCACCCAAAATGCCCAGATCCCCCCGCCCAGGTAGTCCTCGCCGGACTGCTCAGGATCTCTCGGGCAGCCCTGGCCAAGTGGCTTGAGAGTCTTCCCCATCCCCGTGGCTCCCAGTTAGCAAACCCTGCGTTCATTTTAGTATAGATAGAGAAGTTGAGTCACAAGATGGCTTCCCCTACCCCTGTTCACAAAATGGTGGTGACCGCATGGCAGGGTCGTCGCCGTCCCCCATCCCTTCTTCTCCTAATCCTTCTCTTGCCACCCAATCTTCCCTCAACCCCTTCCTGCCGCTTGCCCCACCCTATCCCTATGATGTCACCTTTCTCTCTCTGCCCTCTCCAAAAACCCCTCCCAGATTCCCCCCCACACACCCTGCCCACCGAACCTCCCCCAAGATGCCATCATCATCCATCCAAACCACACCCCCTCCCAGAAGGTGGTCATCCTGGAGTTCCGGTTCCTACGCCCCTCTTTCCGGTTCCCACGGCTCGGACATGGAAGACAGGGAGCCAGGGCCAGAGCAGACAGGGCCGCTGCAACCCTCCCCCATTCCCTCTCTTGCCCCAGTGACTTATCAAAATTCCCATGGAGGCCACAATGTGCAGGCAACTTATCATCCATTCCCGCAGGCGACGACACGAGATCTGTGCATGGCTCATAAAGCCTATGGACGTGATAGTCCCTACTTCAGGGGCTTTTGTGCGCGGATCTCTCAGGGGCAGTAGTTGTCCCTGCAGATTTGAAGCAGCTGTTTTCATGCCTGCTCAATTCCACAGAGTATAAGCTCTGGAAGTCGGCATGGAAACAGCTGCTCAGGGACGCCCTGCCAGATTTCCTGAACAATCCGGAGACCATGACAGACAATCATGGGAACCCCCTCACCTTTGACCATCTTTGTAGTGAGGGGCAGTGGACAGTTCCCAATGATCAAGTCGTTGTTCCAGCACAAGCACTCCACGTGGTCAAGGATGCGGCCCTGACAGCATTCTTTGGAATGCAGCCCCATGGCCCCATTGTTCCCTATTCAAAGATGAGGGAAGGCCCGAATGAATCATTTGTCGATTATGTAGAGTGGTTCACCAGAGCAACTGAAGTCCAAGTAAAGAATGAGGGGGCACGGGAGAGCATCTTAGGCGAGATTGCATTTTCCAAGTCCAATAAATTATGTCGTGCAGCAATTCTGAGTCTTCCCCTAGATCCTTGGCCCACTCTCCAGGACATGCTGTGAGTGTGTCAATTAAAGGTCCCATTTATGAGCACTGCTATGGGAGGACAACGACTTAAACCTCATCAGGTCATGGCCATGGAGACAGAGACTTCAAAAAAACCACCCATCAACAGAAGAAAGTCGTTCTTGCAGAACTCACAAAAAAGTTTTTTTGAGTAAAAATGGGGCACTGGTGCTCTCAATGTTTTTTAAAGAAAGAATTCGAGGGATTTAAAAACAAAAAAGCGGGAGGAGAGGGGGAAAGAGCAAGAGGGCTTGGGAGGGTTCAAACCCTCCCAAAAAAACTGAAGGGGGAGCGCAGGTCCACCCTGTGTAAGACAAAAATGGGGTGGACCAGGCAGAAGGGGGAGGGAAAGGGAGCCAGGAGACCAATTTTTTCAAGCTGCCTCACCCCGTTCGGGGAGGTGAAGCAGAGCATTCACCGGACGTGACAAATTTATCGGACCATGACATTTCTAAACCTATTCTAACTACAGATTCTTCTTATAAACCTTACAGGTTGCGGCTCACTGAGGGCTTGCTCCTGAGAGTCGGCAATTGGCAATTTATCTCAGCCAGCAGTGATGAGCAGGGTACCTGGTCACGGATCCAAGGTAAGCTCATCGTTGAGGGGGATTGCAAACAGACCCCGCAAGAGATCTAAGTCCTTCGGGGAACAGTTGACAATAGTCTCGGGAGATTCATTCTCTGGCTGCGCTGCACCCACCCACCAACCTTCCTACCGAAGGGACAAATACTTGCACAGATCACACCCGCCTGAGAGCGCCTGGAAGGAGACAACATTCCTACAGTCTGTCTCATCCACATCATCACAGAGGCTAAGTCCCAGGTGGCACGTGAGATGAGTATGGGTGGGGAGGCCGTCAACATCACTCGCCTCCTAGACATGGGGGCAGATGTGACTATCGTACCTACAAAATATTGGCTGTCACATTGGGTGTCGCGGTGCTGTCCTTCGCGCTGGTTAGCGCGGCCACGGGCTAGCTCAGTTCCGCGCACCGCTCCAACGTAAGTAGGGCGGGGTGGCAGGCTAAGCAAGCCACCTCCTCCCTGTGGGGCCTTGTTTCCCCCATGCCAGCGACAGGCAACAGATGGAAAAGACGACCACGGCAGCTGAATGAAAGGCGACTCTCCTGAGCAGGGTACAACAAGGGTTTATTGAGGGGAGAGGGAGCACGGAGCTCTGCACTCTCAGACCTGCTGCCCAGAAGAGCACTGAGAGCAGGTGTGCAGAAGCTTATAAGGAGGGGTGGAAACAGGTGTGGCTACAACTGGTCAGCAAATCACAGAACTTGGGGGTGTAACTGGGGGTGTAAACCATGGAACAGGGGACCAACCACAAAACGCTGGGAGGGGATTTCCAGGGCCCCAGCCTATCACTCGACGCCCTCCCTGGAGCTTTCCAGAAGCCAGGGAAGGGTCCTGGAGTGATAGACAGGGCACCCAAGGAGGGAGAGAGGGGATTGACAACCTGGGTATAGGGGGAAGGGATGATTGACATTTAACGAACTGGGGGCACTTTCTAGTAAACAAGTCTGAACCAATATAGAAATAGGGGGGTACATAGAATGAACCAATACAGAAATCTATATAAATTTACACAAAACAAATAAAACGAACCGCACACCACCACAACTGGGCCCTGCAAAATGTGGTTCGACAGGTGCAGGGTATAGGGGGAATGCAACTGGCAAAGCAATCTAAGAGCATGGTGTAAATTAAGGGGCCAAAAGGGCAATTGGCCAGTCTATGCCCTTTTGTCTTGGATTATAAGGAACCCTTGTTGGGGAGAGACCTGATGGCCCAATGGGGGGGGGGGGTCACAATTGATATTCCGGACCCCTCACAGGATTTTCGGGCAGCAGCCGCTGAGGAGCGCCCTACCCACCAGGTGAATTGGAGAACAGATTCGCCAGTGTGGGTAGAGCAGTGGCTGCTTCCAAAACAAAAACTGAAGGCACTTGAGGAGCTCATGGAGGAGCAGTTGGCCAAAGGCCACATAGTAGAGATGACCAGCCCTTGGAACTCCCTGGTTTTCATCATCCAGAAGCTGGGGAAGGACAAGTGGTGGCTCCTCCAGGTACTCCGACAAATTAACAACGTGATAGTAGACATGAGCTAACTTCAACCTGGGATGCCTTCCCCAACCATGCTCCCATGAAACTGGAAATTGGCTGTGATAGACATCAATGATTGTTTCTTTCAAATTCCCTTACACCCTGACAAAGCCCCGTGTTTCGCGTTCTTGGTTCACACCATCAACCTAGAGGCCTTGAGGAAACACTACCATTGGCGAGTTTTCACACAAGGGATGAAGAACTCTCCTGTTATCTCCAATGGTATGTGGCTTCCTTGTTGTCCCCAGTCCTCGCAGCCACGGAAAAGGCCATCATCCACCACTATATGGATGATTTACTTGTGTGTGCCCCCAGTGATGACGTTTTGTCCCACACGCTTGATCTGACAATCAATGCATTGGTTGTTGCAGGGTTTGAGCTGCAGGAGGACAAGGTTCAACGGATGCTGCCTTGGAGGTACCTTGGGCTTGAAATCGGTAAGCGGACCATTGTGCCGAAAAATTGGAAATAAAGGCAAAAATCAGAACCCTCGCAGATGTCCATCAGCTCTGTGGGGCTTTGAATTGGGTGAGGCCCTAGTTAGGTCTGACCACCGAAGACCTACACCTCTTTTTCAACTTATTGAAAGGGGGAGAGGAGCGGAGTTCTCCTAGGGTTCTCACCCCGGAGGCAAGGAAAGCTTTGGAAAAGGTACAACAACACATGTCCACCAGGCAGGCCCACCAGTGTGATCCAGATCTGCCTTTCAAATTTATTGTCATGGGGAGGCTGCCACGCCTGCATGGGGTCATTTTTCAGTGGAAACACAATACCAAGAAGGACCAAGGCGGGGGAGATCCGCCATTGATAGAGTGGGTCATCCTTAGCCACCAATGGTCCAAAAGGATGACATGACCACAGGAACTGGTGGCAAGAGTCCGGAAGGCAAGAGTCCCAATCAGAGAGTTGGCCGGATGTGACTTTGAGTGCATACACATTAAATTGGGTTAAGATCGGGCCAAATTACTAAGGCGATGTTAGAACACTTACTTCAGGAGAACAAAGCATTGCAGTTTGCCCTGGATTCCTTTACGGGACAAATTTCTATTCATAGGCCAGCCCACAAAATTTTTAATCAGGACACCAAATTCACATGGAACTTAAGGACCATTTGGAGCAGGAAACCTTTGGAGGCCTTGACCGTTTTTACTGACGCGTCCGGAAGGTCCCACAAGTCAGTTACGACTCGGAAGGACTCTGACTCAGCAATAGGAGGCAGATGTTGCTGGGGTGGAAGGGTCACCTCAAGTTGCCGAGTTGGCCACTGTCGTCAGGGCTTTCGAAAGGTTCTCCGAACCATTCAATTTAGTTAGACTCTGCCTATGTGGTGGGGGTGGTGTCCAGGGCAGAGCAGGCGATACTGCAAGAAGTGACGAACACCACGCTGTTGGAGTTGCTCTCGAAGCTTGTTAGACTTGTCTCCCACCGAGAGCAACCCTTTTTTGTGATGCACACAAGGTTGCATACTGATTTGCCAGGGTTCGTCACTGAGGGAAACAGAAGAGCTGATACTCTTGCTGCTCCTGCAGCAATGGCCCCATTGCCTAGCATTTTTGAGCACGTAAAACTCAGCCATCAGTTGTTCCACCAGAACGTACCTGGCCTTGTTCGCTGATTCCACATCACGCGGGAACAGGCCAGGGTGATTATGGCCTCATGTCCTTCATGCAATCAGCATGCACTCTGCACCCTAAGTGCGGGAGTAAACCCCCGAGGACTAAAGAGCTGTGAGGTGTGGCAAACAGACGTGACACATATCCCACAATTTGGCCGTCTTGAGTATGTGCACATGTCGGTGGACACCTTTTCTGGAGCGGTCATGCAGGGGAGAAAACCTTGGATGCCATTAAAACACCTCATCCAGGCTTTCTCCATCATGGGCATCTGGAGGGAGCTGAAAACTGATAATGGCCCAGCGTACGCCCCGGGGAGTTCTGCAGCTTCCTGCAACAATGGGGAGTGTTACATAAGACCAGCATCCCCCACTCCCCTACAGGTCAAGCCGTGGTGGAGAGGACCAACTAGGACATCAAAAGGGTCCTCTATCAACAACAGAGAATTAAAGACAGAACCACCTTCGATCCGGTTAGCCAGAGCCCTTTTCACGGTCAATTTTTTAAACTGTTCCTTTGAGGGTTTGAACCCCCCAGTTGTGCGTCACTTCGGTGCAAGTCACCAATTCACCATCAAGGAGAAGCCGCCGGTCATGGTCAGAAACCCTGAGACCGGAAAGATGGAGGGGCCTTATGAACTGGTAACATGGGGTCATGGATACGCTTGCGTGTCCACCCCCACGGGACCAAAGTGGTTGTCATCAAAATGGGTGAGGCCCTATGCCCCTAAAGTCTTGGGGTCAAAGGAAAAAGGAACACCACAGGTCATGCAGGCAGCATGGAGGCAGAAGGGAAGGAGAACAACTTGTGGGAAGAGCTCCCTTTTCCTCTGACCCCCCTGAGCCTGTTTTAATATGTTTATATTTAGTCTTTTTCAGTTCAATATGGCACCCGTCCAAGTCTGAGCCCCATCTCCGAGGAACCACCATCTTACCCTCGTAGTCTGTCTGCTAATCAGCCTCTGCGTCCCAACCAGCGGATGGACAGCCCAAGGCCAACACACCAGTGACCTTTGCAAGAGCCATGGGACAGGACTGTGGTGGTGTGAGAGTTGATTCATTTGATTTATATTGTTTTAAATAAGCAGTTTGTATTTTTATAAGAAGTTGTTTGTAATGTTTTTTTCCATGTACTCCCTGTTTTCCTCAATGGTTTTTCCCCCTATGCTTGTTATATAACCATTCAGTTATGCGTCAATCACCCTACCCCTCACCTACTGTTGTCAATCCTCTCTCTCTCTCTCTCCCCTCAGGAGCCCTGTCTGTCATTTTGGGGCCCTTCCCTGGATTCTGGAAAGCTCCAGGGAGGGTGTCGAGCGATAGGCTGCTGCCTGGGAAATCCCCTTCTCCCCATCGGTGACTGGCTCCCCTGTTCTATGGTTACTCCCCTGGTTACACTCAGAGTTTTCCCTATTGGTTGTTGTACTGTTACCACCCCTTGGTCCTCCCATTTCAAAGGTCATGCACACCCTTTGTTTGGGGCTGTCCCGAGCAGCAGCCATCAGGTGCGGAGCTCCCGTTGGGTCTCCCCCTAAATAAAGCCTTTTCAACCCTGCTCGGAGAGTCACTCTTCTATCTGTCGCCGTGGTCACAGCAACACCAAGTCCTACACTGGGTGTGGGGAACCAAGTACGCATGGGGAGGAGGGAGCTAGTGCGACTAGCAACCCCGACCCATAACGCATGAGCCACGGTGATCTGAGCTACCCCGTGGGCCAGCGCTTCCAAGCACGAGAGGGACACCGCGACACTCAGCGACAAGACAAGAAAGACCAAGAGATGTCCCAATCAGAAGATGATGTCAGCTATGGCATCTGGTGTTGCGACGTGTTTTCTTACTATGTTCATTTGCTTTATAATATGCTTTGTAGCCTTCCTTTCTTTATATTGACCCCTGTTCTCCTCTCCTACACTTCCTTGTCAATCCTTCCCTGGTTCTACCCCTGAGTCTAGAAACTTCTGTATTATTAGGTGTCTCATTGGTTAAGTTAAAATTGTAACCACCCACCATGTCCCCTGGTTGGCTTAGGTTCTGTCACCCCATCATAAACCCCTCCTTAGCCATTTTGTTATTGGCTCCTGGAGCCTGACTCCTCCCCTGTCCCCTTTCCTTAAACCCCTCTGCATGGGCCCAGTTAGGGGTCCTCGCCTCTGTCATTGGTTCAGGTTATGTCTTAAGTTTTCTGGTACAATTATCAGATTGGCAAGTGAGGTCCGCTCCGTTCCTGTAATGTGCCGATCCTCAGGTGACTGCTTGGGAATCTCAGGGCACTAGGCGTAGTGTCGTGTTCCCGTTGGGAGCTCACACCATCAGAGCTCTCCCAGCACGCTGCTTTAACACCAAGAAAGCATGCCAAGACATGACAATCTGGGACAACTCCTTGCGCCCAGTGAACGAGGACCCTCACACTGCTACCAAGAGGAGGCCTAGCTGTCTCAGCTACCACTGTCTCAGTGGTAGCTCAGCTACCACTGTCTCAGTGGTAGCAGGACCCGAGCATCTCTTGCCCCAGTGAGTGCCGCTGCCTCTGAGCCAGCTCTGGCTGGAGCCCCTGATGAAGGGGAACACCATGCACCTCCTGGTGCAGAGGCACAAGAGGTGGCAATAACAACAGCTTTTCTAGCCTTCAGTGCACAAGTAACAAGTGTAGGGACAGAGAGCTGGGCAGCTGTCTTATGGGTGAATTAAGTTGAATAGGACAGTTGTGGGTTACTGTTCTGTGGGGTTGTTTGGGCTGAGTTTGTGTTGTGTGAATGTACAGGTGTGATGCTTTGTAATGAATAACCACCAGGGGAAGCTGAGAGGGGATACCAGGACAGGAACCCTGCAGAAGGAGCTTCCACCAGAAGAGTGACATCACGGAGGACTTAGATTGGTGCACCACAACAGCCAATCACTCGGCAGAGTTGCAGAGAGATTGGACATAAATGAACCGTCAAGTTGGACAATCAGGACCCCTAGATAAGAGCCAATTAGAAGAGAGATGATTTAGATCCACCTGGAGACTATAAAAGGACTCTCCTGGGGAGAGGCGGTGTCCTCCGGAGGTACTTGTGACCGAAGGAGCACCCAGCACGTGTGCTGACTCTTTGATTCAAGTCTGCCTTGTCACTGCGGACCTTGGGCTTACCTCAGGTCCCTGTTTCCAGTTGTTGTTTTAATAAAACCAGTTAATCTAATTACAGTGACTGGCTCCTTTGTTACAGCTGCACCACACAGCCCCTGCTGCTAACCCAGTCCTTCACCTTGCTTGTTGGAAGCCCATGCCCACAGCAGGCAGTGGGCAGGAGCAGCTGGAGGTTATCAGTCCTGCTAGTGCCAAAAACCAAGGATGGAACCTTTGCCAAGGAGAAGGAAGAGTGGGAAGTCTACATCAACTAAGATCTGTCCCTAGAGGAAGCTTATAGTGTCCAGGGCCTGTCCTAAGGGGAAGATGGAAGTGACAAAAAAGCTGTCCCAGGAGAACAAGATCATGTACTTCCACAGAAAAGGGGCTCTCTGATCCTGCCCTTTGAGAGGCACAGGCCTTTTGCCTGCACAGCTGCTATAAAGCTGACTTTTGTAGGCGGGGTTATGACTTTTAAATTTAATATAATTAATTGTTATGCATTGTTGATTAATATGACCTAATTAATGTAGTAAGTTATGAGTAAGTTATTCTTCTTGTTGATGTTTCTCCATTGGAAAATCCCCCTGTGGAGGTGTGACAGATGGATGTAACTCACTTCCCAGAATCTGGCTGCGCAAATATATCCATATATCAGTGGACACCTTCTCTGGAGTGGTCTTCGCCTCCGCCTACACAGGGGAGAAGTCCATGGATGCAATTAAATACCTCGTCCAGGCCTTCTCCTTCATGGGGATCCCGAGGGAGCTCAAAACCAGTAATGGCCCAGCGTATCGCTCCAAGGAATTCTGCAGCTTCCTGCAGCAATGGGGAGTGGAGCACAAGACTGGCATCCCCCACTCCCCCATGGGTCAAGCCGTGGTGGAGAGGACCCACCGAGACATCAAGACGGTCCTCCATCAACAACAAAGAGTATTAAAAACATAACCATCTTTGATCCGGTTGGCCAGAGCCTTGTTCACCATCAATTTTTTAAACTGCTCCCTTGAGGGTTTGAACCCCCCAGTCGTGCGTCACTTCGTTGCCACTCATCAGTTCAACATCAAGGAGAAGCCGCTGGTCATGGTCAGAAACCCTGAGACTGGAAAGGCGGAGGGGCCTCACAAACTGGTCACGTGGGGTCGGGGATACGCTTGCGTGTCCACCCCCACGGGACCAAAGTGGTTACCACCTAAATGGGTGAGGCCCTACGTCCCGAAAGTCTCGGGGTCTCAAACCAAGAAAACACCACCGGTCACGCAGGCAGCATGGAGGCGGAAGTGGAAGGAAAACAACTTGTGGGAAGAGCTCCCTTTTCCTCTGACCCCCCTGAGCCTGTTTTAATGTATTTATTTTTAGTCTTTTTCAGTTCTGCATGGAACATGTCTGAGTTCGATCCCCATCTCCAAGGGACCACCACCTCATCCTCGGAGCCTGCCTGCTGATCAGCCTGTGCTTCCCGACCAGCGGATGGCTTGTCCCACAGCCCAAGGCAAACGTGTGGGCGACCCTCGCGAGAGCCATGGGACAATATCATATATTTCTCTCGGCCACGTCAGTGTACAGCCCCCATCACAACCTGCCTTGTGGGGATCCCTTTTGGACCCAAGGAGTTCCCTTCAGAACTCCTGGAGATCACGGAGCAAGTCAATCAAGAAAGTGCCTCGAAGGGTCAGTCCGTGTCCTGGCAATCCCCACCTGAATCTTTTGTTGAAATTAAGGTCAACCTTCCTGTTAAGAATCCATTTATTTTATGGAGAAAGTATGTGTCTACCCTTTCCCCTTTAAGTTCACCCCCTACCGAGCTTGAGCTTTTGGGTTCTTCAAACGCATCCTTTTGTGTGCAGTTTTTGTTTACCACCCCCAAAGGCCAGGAGAGGTTCTTTCAGTTCATGTATCAAACCAAGGGTGTTTACACCGCTGGAACATGGTACGATCGAATTGCCCATGTGAAGATGGCAAACACTCATGATGCAGACCCCCTGGACCTTACTAAGGGTGTGTTTTTAATTAGCGGGGACAGGGCATGGGCAGGCATCCCCCCTCGTCTTATAGGAGGCCCTTGGACTTTCAGCCGGTTGGGCCTCTGCTCACCCAACAAAACAACACTTGACGGATTGGCAGAGGAAAAATTCAACACAATTGGCTGTTAAGAAGAGAGACTTATTAGCGTTTGATGCCGACTGTGATTCCAAAATTATTCATTGGTCTAAAGCGAAAGGAGTAGCAATCACAGTCTTTTTACGCTGGCTATCAATCGCTAAGGCTCTAGGTGAATTGGCACATCTAGAGCGCTGGGTGGCGAAACAGGCAAATTTGACCTCCAATGCCTTGGCCAGCCTCCTATCAGACGAGGAAATAACAAGGCAGGCCACGCTGCAGAACCGTGCAGCCATAGATTATCTGCTACTCCTCCATGGCCATCGGTGTGAGGAGTTTGAGGGGCTCTGCTGCTTTAATCTGTCATCTAAGGCCGAGAACATACATGACGCCATCCAGAAGATCAGAGATATGGTCGGGAGCATCGAAAAAGAAACAAATGACTGGCTGGGCAGACTATTTTCCAACTGGGGAATATCGGACTGGGTGGGATCGATTTTAAAAACCGTTCTATTGATTTTGTTTATTCTCATGTTGGTCCCGATATCTTTTGGTATTATTAAAAGAATGCTTTTTAAGTTAATCTCAAGCATTACTCACTCCCCCACTGCCAACTGAGTTGTAGTACTATCAGCACCAGATATGGAGGAGGGCATGGAGCTGGAGAAAGACTCGGAGGAAGATAGGAACCCAAATGAAGAAGAACATCAAAGAGGGTGGCCCACCCAGCAGGAATGGTTCACCGAACTGTATCTAAAAATTCCGAGTACCTTCCTCCCCTGTTCCAGTTCTCCTTCTCTTAAAAAACAAAAAAAAAAAGGGGAGATGTGGTGGTGCAAGAGTCCTTTTATTAAGTATTTAAGTACTTTATGTAAGCAGCTTTGTATTTTTCTATGACGTTCTTTGTAATGGTTCGATCCATGTACCCTGTTTTCCCCAATGGTTTCTCCCTATGTCTGTTAACTGTCAATCACCCTACCCTACACCTGCTCATGTCAATCCCCTCTCTCTCCCCTTGGGCACCCTGTCTGTTACTTTGGGGCCCTTCCCTGGGTTCTGGGAAGCTCCAGGGAGGGCATCCAGTGATAGGCTGGTGCCTGGGGAATCCCCTACTCCCCGCCTGTGACTGGTTCCCCTGTTTTATGCTTCCACCCCTGGTTCCACCCCAGGTTGTGCTGATCGGTTGTTGCCTTCTTACTTCCCCTCAGTCCTCCCCCGTTTATAAGCTCATGTTCGTCCTTTATTCAGGGCTCTCTGGAGCAGCAGCCATCAGGCTCGGAGCTCCCATCAGCTCTTCCCTACAATAAAGCCTTTTACCCTGCTTCGAGAGTCCTCCTTCTTACCATTGCCATGGTCGTCAAGAACATCTTGTCCTACGCTGGGTGTGGGGAACCAAGTACCCACGGGGAGGAGGTGGCTTGTGCAGCTAGCTGCCCTGACCCAGAGCACGTCAGCCACGGTGAGGAATTCTGAGCTAACCCGTGGGCCAGCGCTTCTGGGTGCACACAGGACACTGCGACAGTAAGTTTGGAGGCAATAAAGTATTAAGTTAAATGTACTGTTGCATGAGTGTAGATAACCACTAGAAGGGGGTGGTGAGAACCAGCCAGTAAGATCGGAGTATTCTAGAATGATTGGTCAGAATGCACCATGATATGGACAAACCAGCACCCAGAAAAAGGACCGATCAACAAGATGACTGAAAGCGCACCAATCCGGCAGCTTTAAGAGACTTTAAAACCCTCAGGTGCACAGCCCCGGGGTCCTTCAGCAGAAGGTAGTGTCCAAAGAAGCACAGTCTGTTACTGTTACTCTGACTTGCCCTGTAGGCCTTAAGCTTATCTTGAGGTCTTGTCCCCAGTTGTTCTAAGTTTAATAAACAGGCTCACTATTTTTAAAGGTCGCTAGCCTCGTTTTTGCCACGGCTACATACGAGTCCAAGCCCTGCCTTGCCAGTTGGAAGCCTATGCCCTCTGCAAGTAGTGGGCTCTTTACTAGCAAGGGCCATCCCACTTCAGAAGGGCATTCCAGGCTCTGCACAGGCTATTTGGTGGCTAATCATGGTTGCAGAGGGATGGAGAGAGGATTAGCACTCAGCTGCCAGGGCCGGGCTAGTCCCTGGAAATATGGCTGGCCCTGAGCCTGTGCAGAGTCCTGAGGGAGCAATGCAGGCTGCTTTCACTGGGAACATTTTGATAAAACTTGGTAATTTTGCAACTCAGTTTCCTAAATTTGATTAAACTTTACTATTTTACAATCCCATGTTTCCTGCCCTTCTCCCCTCATATTTGCCACACCTCCCCCCACACACTCCTTGCACTTTCCCCACGCTGTTTTCTTGACCTTTTATTCTCCTCAGAGATCCTGTTCATTTTTCCCCTCATGCTTCCCACCCTTTCCCCCTCATGTTTCTCACATTTTCCCCCTCAATTTCCTGCCCTTATTCCATGCATGCTTCCCATTCTCTCCCCCTCGTTTCCTCCTCTTTCTCCCCTCGTGTTTTCCTCCTGAGAAGAATAAAAGAACTCTAACATGTTACTCTCTAGAGTTATTAAATATCTAAGTTGATAATTAGCAAAATTTAATTGTTTACCTCCTCTGTTATATGAATTAAGGTCATTTGTTATCTGTATGAGTTACTCAGTTCGTTGTACCCCAGTTCTATATACCCCAGTTTTGTGTTACCCCAGTTATTTCCCAGAAAAATCCCTATACCCACTCACTGTATAGGCCTAAGTCACCGCTGCCCTGCCACGAAACACCTCATCGGCACCGCCTCCACTTTCTCCCAGCCTGCCCGTCAACTCAAAGACCTCGCCCACCTCTCGCCTGCCCTGAGCCCGGCACCGCCCCTATGCAGATAAGGCCAGCCGGAAGTGGACTAAACACCTAAAAACCCCTGATAGCAACGAGCCCGATCAAGGTCCGGAAAGACAGAGTGCAGTGCTGAGTGGGGAAGAGACCAAGGTAGCCATCAACACCTCCCAACCATTCCAGGAAAAGTCGCCACGACCTTGGACACTTTTGCCAGGAGACACCCCCCTAGACCTGCGAGCCCTAACTGAGACCTATTGGACTCCCTGCGAGGCAAGGCTCCCGACTCTGCGGCTGCGCGGCGGCAAAGTCGTCTGGACCTCCTCCTCAGCGGTGTCCGGTCTGGGCAGCGGTGGTGTAGGCATCCCATCCCTGAGCCAACCCTCGTCATTAAGAGCTGAAATAATAAAGGCATTAAAGGAGTTAACATCGTCTCCTGCCCTATTTATTACAATTTGGGAGCTCGTCCGGGAGATTGCCACGCCCAGAAGAGGACCCAGGAAGGGAAGGCGCCGCCCGACGTGGGACTCCTGGGATAGCTGGCGAGCTCCGGACCCGGCGACGAGGGACACCGCCGCAGAAGGACAGCGCCGAGGAGCGCCGGTGAGTATAGCCGGTGGCGGGAGTGGAGGCGAGCGAGTGTGGTGTGAATGAGACGGGGGCCGGCAGCTCGGACCTCCGAAGCGAGTGTGGACCCCTTAGTACCGCGGTTCCGGGACTCCCGCGAGGGGGCCGGCCGGGAACAGGGGGAAGCGAGTGAAGCCTGAGCGAGTGAGGCGCCTCCAGGGGTATAGTGGGCCCCCCTCCGAACGGGCGGAGGAACAATAGGGTGCGTGTGGCCCGTGTGAGAGTGGTAAGGTGTTTGAGGAAGGCCCCACTGGGGATCCCCCCCCATATCCCGTAGGGAAGCATAAGGGTTAGGGAGCCCGTAGCGCGGTGGCTGGGGTCCTAGGAGTGGACTTGCAGGCCGGCAACGAGGGGGTGCGCTGCTGGTTCGGCGTAGTGTAGTGGGAGCCAGGAGTGCAAGCTCTATACTGGGCGGGGGCGTTCCAAGGAGGGGGACGTGCTACCGGGTATAGGGGACCTGCCTTGGTCGGGGGTAGGCACGCTATCCGGACGGGAGGGTGTCGTGCTGGGCGGGGGTGCCAAGGGGGCACGCTACCGGGCACGGAGGGGTACCGTTGGTCGGGGGTGCCTACGCTGTCCGGGGGCAGCGCACCGGCGGGTGGACAGGACGCTGTCCCGGGTGCGAGTGCGTGTGAGTAGGGGAGCCATAGAAGACGCGCGAGTGGCTCAACCATAGGTGTGCGAGTGAGTCGCGTGACGTCTGTCCAAATCCCGGCTGTAGGTGGCGCCTGGAACCTTGGGCCCCGGTTGACCGGCCGCCTACGGGGGTTTGCCTGACGGCGGGAGTGAAAGAGAGGCAGCGGCTGAGGCCCGGTATCCCACATCGGTCGGGGTCACTCCAGGAGAGTGTATTAGCCGGGTGTGGGACCTGCATTGGGCGGGGGACGTGAGCCCATCCGGGTGCGGGGTCAAGGGGGCTGTCGGGCTGTCTGGGGATTGGCAAGTAGCAATAGAGGGTTGCTTACGGGTCCCCTTGGGGTGGAAGAGGGACAGTGGCTGGGCCTTGAGGGCAGGTCAACAGGCTGTCCGAAGAGTGGGTGAGTTTCTTAGTTTCAGTTGCCCGTCTTTAAATTTCCGTTCGAGTAGGGGCACATTATAAGATTTCAGTTTAGGGAAAGGTCAAGTAATTTTGATTTGCGTTGCCCTGTTGTAAGTTTTCCGTTGCGGTAGGGGCACAGTAAGACTTTTCGTTGACCGAGTAAGAATGGGTGTGTGTGGTAGTAAGACCCGAAAGGGCAAGAAGCAGAAGAAAGGGAGAGTTACCAACATACCCCCTGATAGTCCCCTTGGAAAACTGTTAGAACACTGGGACGAGAAGGAACAAACTAAGAACTTAGATAAGATAAAAATGATACATTTCTGCGTGGAGGTCTGGCCATTCATAGATATACCTGGTGAGTGGCCATGGTACGGGACCACGGACCCTTGGATGACATCACAATTGAACCAATACCTAAGAGCCCAAGGAAATGTGGACCCAGAGCAGATAAGATATGCGGCTTGCTGGGTAGTCCCAAATTCTGAAAGTGAAAAAGTAAAAATATGCAAGCTGCAAGAGAAAGAGAAAAGGAGTGAAAAGGAGAAGGAGGAAACCAACCCCACATGGGACCCCCTTGAACATTTACCCCCTCCTCCTGTTTACCCCGATGTCCCTCAGTCCTCGATATCCTCTCCCCAGCCAATCCCTCCTCCTCTACCCAGTCCTTCTCCCCTTACTAATTTTTCAGCGAGTCAGTCCCCACTGGGGACTAATGTTTCTGTAAGCGGACCCCCAATGGGTCCCACAACTAATGTTTCTGTAAGCGGACCCCTAATGGGTCCCACAACTAATGTTTCTGTAAGCGGACCCCCAATGGGTCCCACAACGAATGTTTCTGCAAGCGGGCCTTTCACAGGTTCCACAATTTCATCTGAAAACACACCCTTAACAAGCACGACACCACGTTCCATCAATAACCCCTTCTATAACCCTCTTACCTCTCCTACTCTCCCTCCAACCCCACCAATCCTTCCTAATCCCATATGCTCACCATCACCGTCTACACTTCCCTCTCCACCTCCCAATTGGGAGTTAAATCCTCCCACCCCAGGTGCAGAATCTCCCCTTGTTACTACCCCGGTAGGAACAGCTGGAAATCCAGAAGGACATAATTACAACACCAGATCCAAGGCTAGACTCTTCCCGTTGAGGGAAGTTCCAATGGGTGGAGTGGCCGGAGGAGTTGGATTTGTGAATGCTCCCCTGACTGCATCTGAAGTCAGGAATTTCAAGAAGGAATTGGGGAACTTAGTGGAGGATCCGGTAGGGGTGTCACAACAAGTAGATCAGTTCCTAGGCCCTAACACCTATACTTGGGAGGAGCTAAACTCCATTTTAAAGATCCTGTTTAGCCCGGAAGAAGTTAGAATGATCAGGACCGCAGGCATAAAAATTTGGGAGAAAGAGAATAGAACAGGTCCCCCAGGCGAGTATAAATTACCGATGGAAAACCCTTGGTGGAACCCAAATAGAGAGGAAGACCGGAGACGGATGGATGATTATAGGAGTTTAATGGTAAAAGGGATAAGAGAGTCAGTTCCCCGCAGTAACAACACGAAATTAGCCTTTGATAATATGCAAGGGAAGGATGAAACACCTGCAGCATGGTTGAATAGACTAAAAAGGAACTTCCAATTATACTCTAATATAGATCCTGATAGCCCTGAGGGCCAGGTGTTACTAAAGACCCAATTTGTCTCTAAGTCCTGGCCAGACATTAGGAGGAAATTAGAAAAGTTAGAAGACTGGCAAGAAAGAGGAATAAATGAGTTGTTAAGGGAGGCTCTAAAAGTCTATTTAAGGAGGGAAGAAGAAAAAGCTAAAGCTAAGGCGAGAATAATGGTAGCAGTTGCTAAAGAAAGTGTAAGAGCTACATCCAATCAGGGGTCGATGAGCGGGAGGGAAGTGAAGTCGGGAAGGGGGAAGACTCTACCACCATGGAAGACATCTATAAGACAAGGGGAAGATAGGAAGTGTTTTTATTGTGGGGAGATTGGACATATCAGAAGGGATTGTCAGAAGTTATCGTTTGATGAAGCTATCAAGAGAGAACAGGACGAATTAGAAAGGAGGTTGAAGGGAGAAAATGATGAAGACTAGGGGTGTCATGGGCTCTATAAGTTGGGGGACCCACTGTACCATCCAGAGGAGCCCATTGTAAACTTTGAAGTGGGTCCCCACCATGAGGAATTTGAGTTCTTGGTAGATACTGGAGCAGACCGATCTAGCGTCAACAAACTTCCTGTAGGGGTGACTATCGGAGAAAGAACATGTGAAGTAATGGGGGCGGAGGGAAAACCTTTCACAGCCCCGATTATAGAGAAGATAGAGATAAGGGGAAACTCGAAGCTGGTAATAGCAGATTTTATCTATCTACCCGATCTGGACAATAATTTATTAGGAAGGGATCTTCAAGTTCAGCTAGGAGTGGGGGTAATTCCCGAGGGAGGAAGAATGAGAGTCAAGATCATGAAGTTAACCGCTGAAGATTTAAATAAGATCCACCCGGAGGTATGGGCAGAAGGAGGAAAAACTGGTCTGCTTAACATCACACCCATAAAGGTAGAGATGCAGCCAGGGATTCCTCCCATAAGGGTAAAGCAATACCCCATATCCTCAGAAGGGAAGCGAGGGCTAGCAACCATTATCGAACAGTTGTTAAAAGAAAACATTTTAGAACCATGCATGTCTCCACACAACACCCCTATCCTAGCCGTAAAGAAGGCGGAAGGGAAGTATCGGTTAGTGCAGGATCTACGGGAAATCAATAAAGTAACGATCACCAGACATCCAGTAGTTCCCAATCCGTACACCCTACTAAGCCAGATCCCTTGCGAGCACGCTTGGTTTACCATCATAGACCTAAAGGATGCATTTTGGGCGTGCCCATTGGCAGAAGAAAGCAGGGACTGGTTCGCCTTTGAATGGGAACATCCGGAGACTAGGAGGAGACAGCAATTGAGATGGACACGCCTACCCCAAGGATTTACAGAATCACCTAACTTATTCGGTCAAGCTCTAGAAGGGCTGTTAGAGCAATTCCGCCCAAGTGGACAGGTGCAGATACTACAATATGTGGATGATTTATTGATCTCAGGGGAAAATGAAATCGAAGTAAGAGCAGCCAGTATCCAGCTCCTAAATTTTTTAGGGGAAAAAGGGTTAAAAGTATCTAAAAAGAAATTGCAGTTCGTTAAATCCGAGGTAACCTATTTAGGACATTTGATTGGCAGAGGGTATAAAAAACTAAGCCCTGAAAGAATCGCAGGGATACTAGCAATACCAGCTCCAAAGACCAAAAGGGATGTAAGGAAACTATTAGGCCTTTTTGGTTATTGTAAATTATGGATAGATGAATATACCCAAAGTGTAAAATTTCTGTATAACAAATTGGTCAATTCAGAACCTATAAATTGGACACAGGAAGATGAGAGACAATTAAAGAATCTGAAAGATAAATTATCTACTGCACCTGTCTTGAGCCTTCCAAATTTGAAGCAAGAGTTTGACCTGTTTGTAAACACTGAAGGAGGAATAGCCTACGGCGTGTTAGCCCAGGAATGGGGGGGTTGTAAAAAACCTATAGCCTTCCTTTCTAAATTGTTAGATCCCGTAGCCAGAGGTTGGCCTACTTGCATCCAAGCCATAGCTGCCACCGCTATGTTAGTAGAAGAGTCCCAAAAATTAACCCTTCATGGGAAATTAAAAGTCCACACCCCACACGACCTAAAAACTATTTTGAGTCAGAAAGCCCCGGGATGGTTAACAGATTCCCGTATGTTAAAGTATGAAATTACACTGATGAACACCGAAAATTTGAGTTTAGTAACATCCAAAAATTTAAACCCCGCTCAGTTCCTCTCTGGAGAACCGCTTCAGGAACTTGAGCATGATTGTTTAGAGCTCATGAATTACCAAACAAAAGTAAGAGAGGATTTAGAAAATACACCCTTACCATACGGGAGGAAATTATTTACTGACGGGTCATCAAGAGTCTTGGAAGGAAAAAGGGTCTCGGGATATGCTATAGTGGAAGGGTTAACCGAGGAAAGCATTAAAATTTTAGAAAAGGGAAAGTTGCCGTCAAGTTGGTCAGCACAGCTTTGTGAAATCTATGCCGTGAAGAGGGGGTTGGACTTGTTAGAAGGGGACAGAGGCACCATCTATACAGACTCAAGATATGCTTACGGGATCATCCATACTTTCGGGAAAATTTGGGAGGAACGGGGATACCTAAATTCAAAAGGAAAGGATCTAGCACATAAAGAGATGATAAAGTCAGTATTAACATCCCTATTAAAACCGATTGAGATTGCTGTCGTCCATGTGAAAGGACATCAAAAAGGGAACACCTTTGAAGGAAGAGGGAACCAAATAGCAGATCAGGAAGCCAAGCAGGCAGCCTTAAACCCTAAAGAGCCGGTGAAAGCACTAACATTGAGCGCAGCCCCAGAGGGAGAAGAGAAACAGGGAGAACCAAAATACGATAAGACCGAACTAAAACTCATTGAGGAACTAAACATGCGAAGAGGAGAACATGGAGAATGGATAACATCAGATGGTAGGAGATTTTTAAATAAACCCTTAGCCAGAAAAGTCCTAACCGAAATTCATGAGCAAACACATTGGGGAACCCAAGGGGTATGTGACCACTTCTTGAGGGAAAATTTCTGTGTAGGGGTGTACAGCCTAGCAAAGGCCATAATACAAGGGTGTGCAATTTGCCAGAAAATTAACCAGCGGATGGCCAGGAGAGTCCCATCCGGAGGAAG
Source organism: Hirundo rustica (assembly GCF_015227805.2). Lineage (NCBI taxonomy): Eukaryota > Metazoa > Chordata > Aves > Passeriformes > Hirundinidae > Hirundo > Hirundo rustica. The sequence continues at coordinate 82,646,378 of NC_053488.1, read as the reverse complement.
AGAATTGGCTCTAAGACCGTTTCAAAGTGTACAAGTAGATTTCACGGAAATGCCCCAAGTGCAAAACTATAAACACCTCTTAGTACTAGTGGACCACCTCACACACTGGGTAGAGGCATTTCCAACTAGGAAAGAAACGGCAGAGGTAGTAGTAAAAGTGATCCTGGAAAACATAATTCCCCGATATGGACTAGTAAATAACATCGATTCAGATCGAGGCTCCCATTTCACTGCTAAGATCCTGCAAAACACCATGAGAGAGTTAGGAGTAAAGTGGAAGTTGCACACCCCTTGGCATCCCCAGAGCTCAGGGAGAGTTGAGAGGATGAACAAGACATTAAAAATTGTGTTAACTAAATTAATTGATGAGACTAAATTAAATTGGCTTAAATGTCTACCTCTCGCACTCCTGAGAGTTAGAACCAGACCCCGATCCGATCTAGGGGTCTCCCCCTATGAAATGATGTTTGGGCTCCCCTTCCTTTTAACAACATATAGTACAGGGAGGTATATAGAAGGAGAGACCGCAGCTCAGAAGTATTTACAAACTATTACCAGAACATTAGACGACCTTAGGAAAAAGGGTTATGTTCCCCAAACTCTCCCCCTTGAGTCTAACATCCACCAAATTAACCCCGGGGACTGGGTACTCATTAAATCTTGGAACGCTGCCCCATTGACACCTAAATTTGAAGGTCCCTTTCAGGTGTTGCTGACCACACACACAGCCATCCGGACAAAAGAAAGAGGCTGGACGCACGTCACCCGCGTCAAGGGACCGGTACCACCCCCAAACGAATCCTCAGACCCCGACCATCCCCTCGACTCTTCCACGTGGACAGTAACACCTCAGCCCGATTCCTTAAGACTAATCTTTAAAAGAAAACCAACAACTCCTCAATAAGAAGACCAGAGCCATCCTACTTCCAGAACTACCAGAGACATTTAAGCGTTGTTATTTTGCGCTGGTGTTAAAAGTTGTTAAAGTTTGTAGTTATTAGAGAGCTTTTAAACGTTGTGAGTGTTACAGTTTTAATTTATAGTAGTGCTAAAAGTTGTTAAAGTTTGTAAATTGCTGTGTTAGTACTGTTAACTTTGTTGAGGTAAAGATTTAGTAAGTGTTGCAGATTGTTGAACAACTAGTTAAAGGAGTCTAAACACCGTCATAAGTTTCTCTCCTAGAGCAAGCCCTAGAAAGACAATCAAAAGTTAATAACCAGGCGAGAGGGGAACGGAAAATAGTAGACCCTGAAGACCAAAATTGGGGGGGAGCCCCAGAACCCAAGAGGCAAGCCCAGGCGAGATCAGAAATGGCAAGGATTCGTACTGGACTCTTGGGGGAATGGGTGGGACTAGTGATAGTCCTAACAATGAGTAAGCATACAGAAGGGGCCTGTACTAAGTGCTATTCCCCCATTTACGATGAAGAGAGCATACAGTCTTTAATGAGGGTCCATACTAACGTGAACCCCGCCTGTTTTAATGTGAATCAGCTTACCACTTGCCAGGAGGAGGGTAAGCAATATTGGATCGCGAAGAATGCAGCCACTTTTAGGCAACGTCTGACCGGGGAATGCCCTATGAGAGAATGGTTTTGTATGGAAGAGATTAATAACATTAAAGGAGCATTAGATCTAGTAAAGGAAAAACCATTAACCATCAGAAAGGCAAAAATGAGTGAATCCCCAAATAAGAACTTATTTATAGATTTGATCGAGAAAATCAGCCATGAATTGAATATAACCAATTGTTGGATTTGCGGGAGTACACAGATGGCTGATGTGTGGCCATGGGAAGGGATAAGCCTGTCACCGTTAGACATTCTTAGGTGGAAAAAGATGAAACAGGAACCCCCACGTATCGAAAGAAGAGAAAAAGAACAGTGGGACTTGAAATCTAAAGTCATTGGGGAAGAGTGTATACGGCGTACGGGAAAGCGGTACAAAACATTCGTGGGAAAAATGGCTTGTAAAAGGTCCCTAGTCATCCGGGAACGCGCTCAGAGGTGGATCCCTAGAGAGCCTGTAACATATTGGGCAGTTGGAAAAAAAGAAACAGGATGCATATACCATGAAGGGTACCAACTACACCAGTGTACCGGAAAAGGAATTAATCCCTTTTCAGGGCTAAGAGAAATCTCCGTATATTGGAGGCATCCCTTCGACCCCCGGAACACCTCTTGGAAAGCCCCAAATCATTTATTTTGGATTTGCGGAGATAAAGCCTATACACATCTTCCCGGAGACTGGGCGGGTAGCTGCACTGTAGGGATTATAAAGCCGGCATTCTTCCTATTACCTCGCGAGTCGGGAAACACTCTGGGCGTACCGCTATACGATAATTTGAAAAAGAACAACAGAAAGAAGAGAACAATAGTTGATATAGGTAGCTCCCAAACATGGAAAGGTGAAGTCTGGACCCCAGAGAAGATCATAAATACTTACGGACCGGCCACTTGGGCCCAAGATGGGTCGTGGGGATACCGGACACCAATTTACATGCTAAATAGGATCATCAGGCTGCAGGCAGTCCTTGAAGTAATTTCAAATAACACCGCTCTGGCTCTAGACCATATCAGTTACCAACTAGCCCAGACAAGAGCCGTAGTCTATCAAATAAGATTAGCCGTGGACTACCTGCTAGCCGATGAAGGGGGCATATGCGGAAAATTCAATTCTTCAGAGTGTTGTCTAGAAATCGACGACAAAAGCGAGGTAATCAGGAACATTTCTAAAGAAATTAGAAAAGTAGCGTATGTAGGGAATCAAGAGTGGACTCCCTTAGTTAATTTGGACTGGTGGGATAATTTTTGGTCTCTAAAAGGAGCGTGGTGGAAGAAGGTAGGAATGATTGCCCTTTGCGCGATTGCGAGTCTACTCTTCATTCCCTGCATGCTACCTTGCCTAATTAGAGTCATTACCACCGCAGTGCAAGCTAGCCTTCAAGTCTCCGAAATTAACATCAAAGAGCCGAATAATTCCAACAGACCAACCCGTATACTAAAATTAACATCCAACCAAAAAGAACCAAGCATGGCGGAACAAATTTACCATCAGTATCAAGAACTTAAAGAAGTGTATTGTAACGAACCAAAAATTGATGCGAGCTAAAGCTCGATCAAAGAAAAAGAGGGGGGATTGAGAAGAATAAAAGAACTCTAACATGTTACTCTCTAGAGTTATTAAATATCTAAGTTGATAATTAGCAAAATTTAATTGTTTACCTCCTCTGTTATATGAATTAAGGTCATTTGTTATCTGTATGAGTTACTCAGTTCGTTGTACCCCAGTTCTATATACCCCAGTTCTGTGTTACCCCAGTTATTTCCCAGAAAAATCCCTATACCCACTCACTGTATAGGCCTAAGTCACCGCTGCCCTGCCACGAAACACCTCATCGGCACCGCCTCCACTTTCTCCCAGCCTGCCCGTCAACTCAAAGACCTCGCCCACCTCTCGCCTGCCCTGAGCCCGGCACCGCCCCTATGCAGATAAGGCCAGCCGGAAGTGGACTAAACACCTAAAAACCCCTGATAGCAACGAGCCCGATCAAGGTCCGGAAAGACAGAGTGCAGTGCTGAGTGGGGAAGAGACCAAGGTAGCCATCAACACCTCCCAACCATTCCAGGAAAAGTCGCCACGACCTTGGACACTTTTGCCAGGAGACACCCCCCTAGACCTGCGAGCCCTAACTGAGACCTATTGGACTCCCTGCGAGGCAAGGCTCCCGACTCTGCGGCTGCGCGGCGGCAAAGTCGTCTGGACCTCCTCCTCAGCGGTGTCCGGTCTGGGCAGCGGTGGCGTAGGCATCCCATCCCTGAGCCAACCCTCGTCATTAAGAGCTGAAATAATAAAGGCATTAAAGGAGTTAACATCGTCTCCTGCCCTATTTATTACACTCCCACCCTGTCACCCTCACACTTCCTGCCTCTTTGAACAGCTAGCAGATGGGGGTACGGAACTGTATTGTGTTTCTTCGCGTGTACAGAGTGAGGCTGCAATACTGCATTAATGAATCTACTGTCCATTAATGATCATCTAATACGCCTCACAATGGAGACTCCCGCCTGCCTCGCGCTGCTCCGGCCCGGAGAGACACCGTGCCTGGGTAGGCCGGCCCCAGGAGCGGTGTTGGGAATAGCAGCCCGGGACTTCGACGGGAAAGCGCGCGGGGAGCGGCGGGAGGCACCACCTCCCCGGAGCAACGGTCTCGGCCGCCATCTTGTGCCTGGAGGCAGCCCCTGCGGCGCAGGACCGCTCCAGTCCCGACCGCCGCTCCCGGGTACGCGCTTTCTCGGAGAGGACGCTCTCTTCTGCCTCCGCAGCGACTGGTCTCGGCTGAGGCCGCCCCCGAGAGCAGCCAGCCGGCAACAGAGACCTTCCCGCTCCGCCAGCGCTCACTCCATGCCCTCCTCTCTCCCCGCCTGCCCGTGCCTTCACGCCCATTCCGGTTTGGCGGCGAGCGGAGATTGGCTTTTCGATCCCGGCGGCCGGAAGCGAGGCATTTGAACGGCAACGGACGCTCTGGGCTGCTTCGCTGTGGGGTCGCTTCCTCGGGACGGGGTAACACACGGGTGGGGGCTTCTGGCGGCAGCACCCCAAGAAACGGGGTGGGACTCGAGGGTCTTCTGGCCGCTGCGACTCGGCCCCCGCTCCTGTCACCGGGCTGCCGTGACCGGTCCGTGGAACAGCAGCCGGTCCCTGGGGGCTGCTGCTGGGTCGCTTCCTGTGCGCGAAGGCATGAGCGCACTCTGCGGTCTCCCCTTGCAGGTGCTGAGAGGAGGTGTCAGTGTCCTGCGTGTTGCAGAATGGCCGGAGATGACTATAAGGAAATTCTCAAGTACTATGAATTACACGGAACAGTCGGTACAGGTGGGCTCAGTCTGTGAATGCAAACAAGTGTGTGTGGTGTGTCCACTCACCTCGATGTTTTTTTGCGAGATTAACTGTTACTTCAGAGTCTGTGGGTCGTGTTTTATCGGTGTATCTTGCGGGGTGCAGCTGTGGAAGTGTAGCTGGAAGGTGGTGGCAGCAATTGCTTCTTCCTCTAGCTATGATACTAACATGCTGTGCATGTGGTATTTGCTTCAGGGAGATTGAGATCAGGGTGAGAAAGCTTGTCACCATGCAGAGCTTTATACATCTCTGTTTCAAATTCTAGGTGGGTTTGCAAAGGTAAAACTTGCACGACATCGTCTCACTGGTGAAAAAGTTGCAATAAAAATCATGGACAAGCTTGCTTTACAGGTAATCCAAAAGATACTTCATAGCTGGTAATGTGCTGTTCCTGTGGAGTTCTCAGGAGTACGGGGTGTGAGCTGTCACCGTGGGCTAGTGGTAGATGCTGTGGACTTGAAAGAATTTTGATGGCACAAATCCTGCGCCCTCATGTGGAGAGGGCAACATTCTCTGACTGTAAAACTGAGGCAGTTACAGCTTTAAATATTAAATAACTAAATAAACTACTGTAAGTCAAACAGAATGCTGATGAGAAGAGTAGCATTGTACATCTGCCCCTTTGGATTTTACTGACCATAGTGTGAGGAGGGCAGGTGAGCAGTGACAGAGCTGGTACTGGTTTGAGTTTGAGTAGTTCTGATGTGCAGACTTATTGTGATGTACAGGCTGTTAAACTACTTGGCAATTTCATACCTCGCTGTTGTGATCTTTCAGGATGATTTGCCTCGTGTTAAATTAGAAATCGATGCCTTGAAGGACTTGAGTCACCAGCATATTTGCCGGTTGTATCATGTGATTGAGACACCCAAGAAAATATTCATGGTTTTAGAGGTAAGGAATGGTGTTTCTGTTATTGCAAAGATCTCTGGGTTTAGCTGTAGCAGTAGATGGTAGCAGAGTCTAAATGAAACAGTCCTTAGAAAATCATCTTAATGATGAGTGTGTCCAAGGTGCTGTAGTTTAAAAATGAAGCTGACAATGTGTTCTATCTCACTGTAAAAGCCACTTTCCTACTGTTTGCAATAACCAAATTGACTTTAATACCCACCTCACACCTCAAAAAAACCAGCAGCAGCAGGATACATGGGACCTGGGAAGTGCCACCGAGTTGTCACGGCTTGGGCAGTTTCTGTCACCTGTGCTGGTAGTGTGATATGGCTGAGGCAAGCATTAGGCAAGAGCTGGGCTCGTGGGCTTGCTGGATCTGTTGCACACTGGCCAGGGTCATGTCTGGGTGCTGCTGGGATTAAGCAGAGGGAAGGAAAGAGAAGAGTGACTTCTTGCTGTTCAGTGCCCTCCCTTTTTCCTGTTTATATTTCATGACTGTATCCCAAATATTTTTTTCCTGCTTTTGTGCAGTACTGTCCTGGAGGAGAGCTGTTTGATTACATAATTTCTAAGGACCACCTTTCTGAGGAGGAAGCTCGCATATTTTTTCGGCAGATTGTTTCAGCAATTGCTTATGTGCACAGTCAGGGATATGCCCACAGGGATCTTAAACCAGTAAGTCTGAACAGTAGTCGAATTTGCACAAATAATAATGAAGATACACTTTTATTTCTCTGAATGGAACCGGTGTGGATTGTCTTCTCCGTTCTCTTATGCTTAGAGCTCTTTAGTTAACATTTGCTGAAAGAGTGTTATTTTGGTTTATTGCTCTGTTCCTCAGCTGAGCTGGATGTAGCTGTGTCTGAAGAAGAGAAACAGAACAGTGCACTCGAGTTGAGAGTGGAGCAGACACAGATTTGATTTTGACTGTTGGTTAGGCATTCTTGCCATCCCCTTTATTCCAGCTTGTACCCAGGAAGAGTTATGGTTCCTCTCTATTGTGCAAACTGTTCTGTTCTGACAAAGGAAAATATGACTCCCACAATGTAAACAAGTGAGGACTGGGCAGGGGGAGGAATGTGCCACAAGACTGATCCTGTGGCTTTGCCATCACCACAAGAGTTAAGCATGGGCTTGGGAATGGAAGCGTTGAGACCATTTCTCCTAGAAGGTTTAGAATTTTGCATGTTCAGAGACCCTGATAACTGAGAAATCAAATTCTTAGGGTACAAGCAGTTTACTAGACAGCTCATTAAATCCTTGTCTCCAAAGAACTTCTCTCCAAGCAAAGCCTTCTATGTCCCTCTTGGAAGGATTTGGATTGTAGCTGGAGACCTGATGGATTCATAGGATTGTGAGATAACTTGGCTGGGAATTACCTTCTAGTGGCTTCTGCTTTTTTCTCCTGTTTAAAACCATGTTAGACCAAACTTCTTCATCCAGTCGCATCTTGGACCTCTCCCTAGTATGTGGCACCATAATGTTGCTGGGAAACCTGTTAAGTTCTTCACTTCCTTTCTTATAAGAAAGGCTTTTTCTTAGTACCAGTCTGAATGTCTCCTGATGCTTGATGACTGTCATCATTCTACCATGTGCTTGTGTGGAGGGGTGGCACTGTCTCTATGCCCCCTTTGTAGGAATTAAAAGGCTGCCATAAGGTCTCCATTGAAGCTTTGTCGCCTACAGGCTGAAAAACCATCTCTTCCTCAGCCTCTCCTCACGGAAAAAATGCTCCAGTCCTCTGGACAGGCTGGTGTCCATCCACGGAGCTTACCTCACTTTGGTGTCTTTCCTGTGCTAGCAGGTGGGGAGAAACTGAATGTGCTGTTCTCCCTGAGGTGAACAGAGGGCAAGTGGCTTCCCCCACTTTGCCATCTCTGCCTCTTTTCACACCATCTGAGATATCACTGACTGTCTTTTCTGGCAGGGCAGACTGCTGCCTCACAGTTTTTGCTTTCTGTCTAGCAGCCCCCTAGGCTTTTCTGAGCACGTAGGAGCTTGCATTACTGGAATATAGGATATATTCATTAGCAACAGGCCAAAATCTCAGGGGAAAGCTTTAGGTAATGGTTGGTGATGGAAAGAAGAACGAAAGAAAACGTGTTTTCTTGGATACCTGGTATTATGTAAGAATTCATTTCCACTTTCTCTTTTACTAGGAAAATTTGCTGATTGACGGGGAACATAATCTGAAGCTGATAGACTTTGGGCTTTGTGCAAAGCCAAAGGTAAGGGCATCAATTGCTCTCAGCTTAATCAGCTACAGCGTGCACATAAAAATTGCAGGTGTGACTTCAGGGTGCAGTGCAGTGCCTTACCCTGAACTGGAGCTGTTGGTGTAGTTGTCCCACTGCTAACTGCTTGGTAGGGCCTTGACAGTGTGAGACACTTTCACATTTTCTGAGCAGAATATCAGTTTTTCTCTTTTTACACTTCACCTTTCATCCCAATATAAGGCACAGGCTGCCTTGTGTGTAGAGTCTCTACACCCACAAAGGCTTTTACTGTAATGCTTATGTTGGTGTCCATTTGCCCTCAATAATTTTCAATGGCATGTGTCATGTTCATAGTATTTGTCTATGTTTGGAGATTGTGGATCTAATCAAATAGATTCCCCTTACCTGTACAAAGCCTCTGGATTCACATGGTTGTACTGAGTTGTTTAACAAGTTTAAAGTCGGTTTCTACATTGCTGCTCTGTTTGTCATCTTCACATATGAGATGGGTGCTGGGAAGAAGGAATTTAATGGGAAGAAGATCTTACTGATCCAAAGTCCTCAGATTGTTTTAGCTGAGTAGAGTTAGAGCACCTTGGAGGAAATTGAGAGTGTTAGACCACCATCTTAGTGGTACAATGTCATCTCACTGTGATCTGCTTAGAACAAAGCCTAGGCTAAGGAACAACATGTTTTTAATAAAGAAGCATTTTAGTGGCTTTTCATGAAGTTATTGCATTAAATATTAGCTATTGATATAAATATCCTACCAGCCTCATGCCCAGTATCTCTTGGACTACTGATTCCCAAGTTCCATCTGTTTTCTTTCTGGTCACAAAGGGAAGTATTTCTATCACAGGAGGAGTTGCAGAAAAGGCTGCTGGGATAACATGCGAAGGAGCAGCTTGGGATCTGAACATTTATATGGTTCTCCTGGTCTTAGACAGGTTTTGCCTGGTGAAGCTGTATATTGTACCAAAGCAAAATGTTAGGTGACTGTTTATACACAGCATTGGAAAATGAAGCTTCTGAGGCCCCTAATATGTTGTTACTAGAAGAACGTTTGTGTTAGAGCCAATGCTTCTTTATCATCAGTTTTGTCTTGTCCTAGGGTGGCCTTGATTACCATCTGAACACCTGCTGTGGAAGCCCAGCTTATGCAGCACCAGAGCTGATTCAGGGCAAAGCATACATTGGCTCAGAGGTAGGTGATACCGTTGTGGGTTAGGGTGTTTTTTTTCCCTGTGCACTATGTATTTAAAGGTGGGATTCAGATATACTCCTTCAGTGTCTTTCTTCAATGTCATGTTGCCTCAGTGGCTCTCAGAAGCAGCGTGACTGAGCAGCCACAGCCTGGAGTAGCTCCTGACCGCAGATTCCGCACTGTTTTCTTCATCTCTGACTAATCCTTCACTGTTCCCAGGTGTTGCTCTATAAAAAGTAACTACTTTCTACCACATTATTCCAAGCAGCAATTTGTTCTGTTAATTACCCAAATCTTGTTGCAAATTTATGTGCAGTCTCAGTATCTTGTGTACTTTGCCTTTGAAATCTTTTATGGAAACTTTCTCTTTGTACTGTGCAGTGTAGTAAAATTAAAGAGAACAAAAACTGTGGCATTTATCTAGCTTAGATTCTATTTATAGAACATTGGGATCTGCTACATGCCCTTGTCAATCCATTCAAAATGCTGCAATTTCAATCTCTTCAAACTTCATGTCTGTGCTGTTGGATGGAGTCAGTCTTTTTTCCTTTACCTCCTTTGCACCACTGACCCTGACCTCTAAGTCTTCCTTTCTTTCTGTTTTCCGCAAAGTCAGTGCTTCTCAAACCTCCTTTATCTTAATGATTGAAGTGGGAGTTGCAATATGAGGCACATTGTCACGTCTGTACAGAGAAGAAACAATGGGGCTTTAAAGCTGATTGTAACTGTACTGACAGCTGTCATAATCAGTAAACTTTTGAGTACAAAATCCCTTCCCTTGATTTCCTTTTTGTCAGTGAAATCCTTATAGGTTGAAAATAATGCAGCAATTTGGCGACCTAAGGAGAAGGGTAATGGTTTGACCAGTGCTCTAGTTTCAGTAAATTGAAAATTGTGTGCTTTCACTTGGACTATAAGAGTTCTATCCAGAGTTAAGGAACTTACTTTCCACAAGTTGCACGTGGGTTTTGGCAAAAGGAGACAATGTGATCAGTCATCAGTCTCTAAGCCATTTTAGACAGATGTCTCACTTTTATTTTTTAGGCAGATATTTGGAGTATGGGAGTACTGCTGTATGCTCTGCTCTGTGGCTTTCTCCCCTTTGATGATGATAATGTCATGGCTGTCTACAGGAAGATCACGGTAGGTATTGATGAATACATGAGGAACAGGGATCACTAAGCATTATGGGAGTTTTTTGCTTTCTAATTTGAGCAAAAAAGGCTTATGTCCTGTATTTTGTTATGCTTTGCTTCTCTCTTGATCAGTATTTTGTAGATATTTCTCTTCCCTCAGCCTGTGCAGTACTCTAGCTTGGTCCTATGAAGCAGTAGAGAAGTGAGTTTCAGGAAAAGCATTTTCTTGCTACTGGGCTGGGCTTCTGTATCTGAGTATTTATCTGTGTTGTCCGTAAAAATTACTAAAAATACTCTTCTTGAATGTCAGCCATTCTCATGTCTAGGAAAAGCAGGATTCTGCATCTGCTATTATACTTTCCTGCTCCAGAATGAGTTGGAAAAGCAGGATTCAGCATTTGCTATTACACTTTCCTCCTCCTTTATTCAAGAGAAGTTGAATAAATAGTAAATAGTTTAATTAAGTCATTGGTTCTTTCCCTGTAATCTCTTCTTGATGTGGCTAAACCGCTATTCTTCCTCATTACACATGCACCTCTGCCAGCCACTTCTGAGCTGCCATAAAAATCTGCCTTGATAAAGCTTCCTCTGAGTGGGACGATGAACAGTATAGAGTAATGGCTTTGTATTCCTCTACCTCATTCTCCTCTTGCCAAGAGTCTGACATGTCTAAAAAAACACCAAAAAACCCTTCTTGAGAGTATTCAAGGACTACTTTGGCAGGGGGCATCTGACCATGGTTTGCACAGGAAATATTTTCAGGGTGCGTAACAATCTGAGCTCTATAAAGCACCAGATTATTTCGTCAAGCAGTGTGGATTTCTAATCTGGAATTCAAGTATGCTTGAGTACCTTGACAGAAGTTCTCTAGGAATCTTAGTGTGAGTTGTTGGAAAGAACTTAAAAAAATAAAAATAAAAAAAATAAAAAAAAAAGGAAAAAGTAAGCCGAGACTATATAATCCAAAGAGATTGTGTAAAGGTGCTAATGTTCGGATGCGATACCATTAAAATTACATGTTTTCCCAAATAATATAGTCATAAAATATCTTGAGTTGAAGACAGCAAAAAGAATCATCAAGTCCAACTCCCTGTTCTTTGCCAGACTATTTAAACTAAACCATATAATTAGGAGTCCAAATAATGCTAGCAAGCACTTACATTTTCTCAGTAAAATTTCTATAAAGTGGAAACAGCTGGGTTGTCAATAAACTTGAGCTGCTTTTCCCTCTCTGCGTGGGGTGTGAACTGTGTTGTCTATCCAGAAGGTCAGTGTACCTTGAGAACATGTTCACTTGTCAGCATGCTGTCATAGGATCACAAAGCCCTTTTTGGGGCTCATTACACCGAGATGCAGAACCTGGTAAATGATCTGTTTAAGGCATTCACTGAGCAGAGAACTCAGATGCAAAATGGAGATCTTAATTAAGAATATCAAAAATGATTCTATGTAGTTATGGAATGTGTTGAAGTGAGCTGAAACAACAAATGGTTTTAAAGCTTAATCTGGGAAGAGTCAAAAACCAGTCATATTGCAGGTGTTAAGACACCTGCTTGCTATTTCCAGTCTGAATTTATTTTAATTTTATGTGGTTGTGAATTGAAAATTATTTCAAATGAGGACACCCACTATTGTGGAATTTAGTTTCATGCATTTTAAATCCTGAAATTTATTGTAATCTCATCTCAAACCTGTTGCTTCAAATCAAATCTGCTGCTTGAATCTAATTAAAATCATATGACTTACATGCAGTGCTAATTCCCAGGAATCTTCCACATCTCTTCATTTATGAATCAGTGGCTTGACTTTTTGACTGAAAAATTAAGCTGTGGTATAACTACTGTAAAAAAAAATATATATTAATTCTGGTATGCCGTTATGCACCTATCAGATATCACAACCTGTTTACCATCCAGTATTGCCCACAGTACAATAGATGAGAATTGCTCTTTATGTCCCATTCCATAGCAATATACTAAAAACAAAATGTAGATTACCTCTTACTCAGTTTCATAGTAAAGCTGTGTTGTAAAACAGCCTACAGAACTATTCCTAAATAACTTACTAGTAGTGTCTGTAAAGACGTACCTGAAAGTCTTTAATCTCTGATGTCAACGGAATACATATTTTCATACTGTGCTTAGAAATGTAGCTGCATATAATACCAACAATTTTGTTATTAAGACATTTCTGTAGAAAGAAAAGTGCCATTACAAAATATAGTTACATCACTTGACAATGACTTTTTACTGATTTTTATTTTTGTCTCAATTTTCATTCATAAATAAATAATTCTTGATGGTGAATTTGGTTTGGTTTCTCGCTACTGTTACACCTCACATCTGGGAGTTGCTTTCAATTTTCTTCTAACCAAAAATTAAAGAAAAACTGCAGTAAATAATTATCTTGGAAAAAAATCTCACTTGCTAGATCTGTAACCTTTTTCCTCTCTACTGTATGAGATTAAAAGTTTAGCATTAGATGCAACTTATTAAAAGAAGAATATCCTAATACTGAGGATGGTGTACTTTTAGTGTCTGAAAGGTAGTGATTTCAGGGAATCTTCACTTTGCAAAGTGCTAATATCAGTCATTCATAATCCAGTATGTTTGCACTTTCAGAACTTCAGTACTAAGTTGATACGATGAACCAAGGCAATGGAGAAAGGAGAAGGTTAGCTGCAAAAGTGGGCAGAGATGGAAGTACCACACAAGCAGAGTGGATGAAAACCACAGCTGGTGATTCAAACACAGCATTTTCTTTACTAATGCTGCTGGGTTTTAGTATTGCCATGACATTTATGCAAGTCATTCTTTAGACTAAGTTCACATCTTCCTGCTGTTCTTTTTTTAATACAAAGTACAGATGTCACTATAGTAGTTTCTTTTGAGGTTCAGCTTTAGTTCTAAATCCTCTTTGTTTTTCACAGAGAGGAAAATACAGTACTCCAAGCTGGCTCTCTCCTAGCAGTACACAGCTCCTTGACCAAATGCTGCAGGTAAAGGTATCGTTTCTGTTCAATAGTTGTATAAAGTACTGTTGAATTGGTTCAAAACATTACATCAATGAAATATACAAAAATATTTGTGTTTAAATAAGAAGTTTAATTCTTACAGATTTTTGAAGAAAAGATTGCCATTGCCTTCAGCTGAACAATCTTTGGGAAACAAAAAGAATTAGCAAAGTTTACATCATTTAACAAAGTCTTTGAACAGCATGCATTTTGTTGTTCTTAATTTGCTATGAAAACAAGAGCTATTTTGTAGTCTAAATATACATTTAGGCTACACCTAAGGAATCTAGGCAATGCTGCATATCTGTGGGAGATCTGTTGTAACTGTAGGTTCTATAGCTGCTCTTCACTGCTAAGATCTTTGAGTGGGAGCATCCTTTTGGTGAAGCTCTGAAACAGTATTGGTTTCTGATTTTGTCCCTAACATTCTGTGTAGAAGATCGATTATTTCTTCACTTTTTCTCCACAATTTAAGTATGACTTTGATTTTTTATGGCCCACCAGGTTGACCCAAAAAAGCGGATTACAGTGCAACACCTGTTAAGTCACCCTTGGCTCATGCAAGGTTTTTCTGATGCTGTTCAGTGGCAAAGTAAATACCCAGTAAGTACTCTGGTCAGATAGATACTAAAGCATTTAAGGTAATATTTGCTGGCTTACTACCATCCTCATAGTGTGTGGTATGAAATTATTTAGATGGTTGTGGTTCTTTTCTGATTCTTTTAGCTGTGAAAATACTATTACTTGCTCATGATTTCTCTTGAGAAGAAATTTCATGTGAGGTTTCATCATATTCTGCAGCTGAATATGCAGAATAACTGAATTCTCATCAAAAAGTGAAATACTTCCACATATTAATGACCAGATCCTTCTCTAGGCTTTTTGATCAGTGCTTTGTTTAATGTGCAAAACAAATATTCTGAAGGATGTGCTAGATGTGCTTATGGTTTATCTTATATGTAGTCCTCAATGAAAATTTAAATAAAAATTCAAATTGCATTGAAATAATATTCATCCTGTCTCTCTGTCACTTGTTTTACTTGTGTGAGAGATGAAGGCAGAATGGAGAGGAAAAAACCCAAAATAATCTGGCTGTCAGCAGAAAGTGCTGAGAAGTTCCTGTATGTCCGATTGCCACCAGATGCCACTGTTGCCCTAGGTAAAGAACAGTTTGATTATGCTTGCAGCATCAGTGCAAGCTGGCTCTGGTAGAGATGAGCATGGCTCGTGGCTTTGGATATTTACAGGCAGATGAAGGCATTGCTTCCATTCTAGTAAAAATCCTACCTTCTTTTTGGTGGCTTATTTGAATATTTAAGGTCTCACCTGTGAGGATCCAGGCTGTGAAGTTGTTGAAGTTGTATGACTTTTTCAGTCTGTTTCCTACAATGTTTAGCTGTAATGCTAAACATTTGAAATACAAGGTCTAAAACCATTGACTGTTGACTCAGCCCACTGGGTTTCACAACAGTGTCACTGTCAGATATGGATTATGGGGCAAGTTGAAAACCTCACACTTCAATATCCATTGTGTTCTTGCAGCTGGGGCATCTTGATGAGGACTGTGTAACGGAGCTTTCTGTGTTTCATGAACAGAGCAGGGAGACTATATTGCAATTAATAACAGAGGTAAGAAGTTTATTACAGTAATTTACAGTAATTAAATACAGTAATAAATAAATTTACTGTGTTATCAGACCAATACTTATATATTCCAAAATATGACATTTTACATACATTTCAGATTTAAGGAGCCTCTGCAGAACCCTAGGATCTGTCTGTAGCTTGTAACTACAAGCTACTAGTTCCGAAGCTCAAATTAATTTATTTCTTTTTCTCTTTTAATTGTGATCTTCGTGTTTCCTAGATCTTACTGTTATTTCCCACTATGGTAAAATCCTCTTGAATCTCTGAAAGTCAGAATAGACTTGTAGAAATTTATCGTTGAACAACAGATACAATTTGGTAGGTTAACTCTTTGCTTTGAAATGGTTCCATAGAGTAGGAAAAGAAAAAAAGATGAAAATATCAGAACAACACCCAGGCAATCTACAAAATACGGAGGCTTTTTGAGTTACTCTTCACAGATTTTAAAAATAGTTGGTAAGTTTAGTCATTTTTTAACTGCAAATGACAAAAGAACTGAATATTTCTAGAAGAATTGTGCAAAATGTTAGCAATAACATTGCAGGCTGTTGAAAAGTCTTAAAGCATGACGTGTACTCCAGCTTTTACCTGAATCTGAAAACTTTTCATTAGAACTGAATCTTTTGCTTCTTTGTACTTGTTAGCAGTGACAGTAGTTCTGGATTTTTTAAAATACTTGGGTTTTCCACATAACTGTAGCAGAAACAGACTGTTAAAATATGTGTGGTACTTACAGCAGATTTGTGGAGTTAATTCTCCTTGTTCTTCAGCTATAGCAAATAATCAAAATAACCTGTCTGCAGAGGGCAAAGTTCCTTCCAAATAAGTTTGGGACATTTGCATAGTCCTTTACTGGAAGACTTCTAATCCCTTATAAATTATTCAAACTAACTGCACTGTGCTGCAAACCCATCAAAAGTGGTGTCTGTGTTCCTCACACACGCAGAGTTGCTGAAAATCATGCAAAAAGTTGGCCTTTAGGAAAAAATGGAAAAGTTACTTCCAAACAATTTATACTCTGGCTGAAGTATTGGAAAAACTGCAGTAGACAGATCTTTACTCCAGCATTTCCATGCTACTTGCAAAGAGCAACCAAAACAGTGCCTTTGTCTTGATCTCATGTAATGCAAATCACTTAAAGTCTTATGTGCAATTAGGGTTGCATATCAGGTAGAAAAACTTGTAGAGACAGAAATACTTAGAAGGGTGAGCTTGACTTGTACTTGAAATGTTTTCAAAGAGGACATTAAAATACTTTTTCTTTCTTCTTGACCCCACAGTGGAAATATGACCACATGTCAGCAACATATCTCTTGCTTCTATCCAAGAAGGCTCGTGGCAAGCGTGTTCGTTTAAGGTTTCCACATCTAACAGAGGATGCCAGTACCATGATGTCGACAGGCCTTGAGGTAAACTTGAGTTCAGCAGGGCAGCACCTTGCTTGAAATCCTGCTCTGCATTGACAAAGCTCTGCCTGGAGAAACATTCTGCTGCTCTAAACATCAGGAAGAGAGCATGAGGCTGAATTTATCTCAGTTGGTTAGGGCATGGTGCTAATAACACTGAGGTGGTTTTGATCCTCGTATGGCCCATTCACTTAAGAGTTGGACTTGGTGATTTTTGAGGGGCCCTTCCAACTCAGAATATTCTGGGTGAAGTACAGACTCAGCCAAAGTCTTGCTTGTTAAAGAGTTCATTCTTCTAATTAACATGATTTAGGAAGCATGGCTGCTTCTATGGATTGGCTTTACTGGAATAACCATCTGGGAGGATTTGATGCATCAAGTGCTGCACAGAATCTCTCCTTGTTAATGGGCTCAAATCCCCTGTTTTCTGGCCTGGGTAATTCCAAATCTTGTTCTGTGATGACTGACTGCACTCTGGTTTTATCTGTTTTTTTTTTTTCCTTGAGGGTTGCATTTGGTAAAGAAAATCTTTTGATTTTCACCTGGGCAGTGTTCTCTGAGATGATGTAGGCATTATGGGCACTAGTGATCAAATAAAAGGGACTATTCCTTTTCTCATTTGTTTCACTTGAGAAAATAATCCTAGAGAGGAAGCTGCATACTTTGAGTAAAGGAAATGTGTTGCTGCTGTTTTTGTGACAATTGGGATTCTGAAGTAGTTTTGTATATTTTAGGGGAATTTCTATTCCTGTAGTTTGGTAGTGGTAGGGCCCTTCTAAACTCCTTGCAGTGTTGTATATAATATGCAGATATATGTGACGTCAGTGATACTAGTCTATTCAATAAATTCTTAAGCATTTGGTGGAGTTGCAGACTTGTATGAGCTGTTCCCCCTTGAGACAAAACATCTGTGAAATGGTCTGATTGTGCTGCTTTCTGTGTTAGAGGCAACCACCCAGAATGAATATCTTTATGTATCTGATTCAGTTGCACATAAATCGTTTCAGTTCACCCATACAGCTTTATTGAGATAGAATTCTAGGATTCTCATCTCAAAGTAACAGATCATGAGTCGTAAGTGTTCCTGAATATGCATAATGTGATTTCTGTGATCATGGTGGGTTAGCCTTCTACACTCTGATGATTAAGGTGGAGGTTCACTAGGTTCATTTGTGCTGAACTGTGAAGCTACTTCATCTCTAGTGAAGTCCATAAATTGGCAAATGCTGCTAATTAACATCTGCATTATGCCTTCCTGGATGATGGTGAAATTCAAATACAGCAGTCCGTTAGTCCTCCTGCAGTGCTCAGAACACGTTTGACTTGCCTGCATGTAGCTATTGGGTGAAACTGAAATTCCTGAAACACCCAGCTAGCAAAGCTCTCTAGCTGGATCTGGTGTAATGTGAAGACAACCCAGCAAACAGAACCTTTTACTTAGCCATTTCTGAATTTGGTTGGCACAAGCTTGTATGTAATGCTGCTTGACTTCAAGCAGTTTGATGTAGAAGCATATTGGAAAATATTCACCTTGCCATGAATTACATCTAGAACACAGTAGCTGAGGTATCCTAATCATGTATTCATGTTTAATGGAATGTGATTTCAACTACAATATCAGGCTCCTAGCATCTTGTAGTTAGTAGCCCTCTGTTAAGGGCTTTTGAGTAAGGTATCATAGAAGCCCTGTAGCTTATCAGACAGCTCTCCGTTCCAGTAGTAATGAGAGATCTGCTCGTTGTGATATCTTTGATCATGGGGCAACAGAAACTTAACCTGAAACTTTAACTGAACATAGGTTACTGAAATGTCATCCATTCCAGCTTTTTAAAACGGTGTCCATTTCAGCCGAAGACTGACAATTTAAAATGACTGTGTACAGTTTCACTGTAATGGTATGAAATAAGTCCTTGGAAAGGGTTTCCTGAATGTAACAAAAGGTGTTAGAGACTATGGATGCTTTGATATATGTCTGCTGGTGTGTGGTGTGAACCATGAAGGTGAGCAACCTTGGCTGAAGTTACAAATGCCTTGATTTAATAACTGACTACTTGGGGGGGGGCGGGGCAGAAGGGGTCCAAATACTAGTTCCAATTAGTGTGGATTAGTGGATTCAGTAGTCATATGGCTTGGATATATGTGTTTACCTTTATCCAGCCCTCTTCTAAACATTACTTCATTCTCCTGGATTCTTTCCAGATTATTACTAGGACTTTTGGTGAAAAGAGGTTGTGGTCCAAGCCTTGACTTCAAAGGTGGCTATTTTTGCTTCTCTTCATGACACCAGTCAAGAAAGATGATTTGGCAGTGGTGCTTTGAGAATAGTTTCACATCTGCTTTTGATACAAATGACAAATCTACAACAACAACATTAAAGTCATACTATAAAACACAGGTTGCTGTCATGGGAACTTCCATTATTAGGAACTTAGAAAAAAATTAGATTTTGACTTTAATGGCAGTCTTTTCTGATGAAATCTTATTTTTAAGTGTGCAGTGGAATCTCAACTGAATATTTCTTTCCAGTCTGAAAAAACTGTGATGTGTGAAGATATGCCAGAGTGCAGAGAAGTGCCATGGGCATTTGTATTCATGGAATTTACAATAAAAATTCTTCTACTGTTTGAAGAATCTCTGTTAGAAAAATATGGTATAAATAGTTATGGAACAAAGCAGGTGTTTTATACAGTGTTCTTAATCCAAAAGATCTTATTTTCATTGTACATAAAAATTATTTGATATGTAAATGCTTGGTAGACCCTAGCCTAGCGGAGTTACAAATGGAGTAAAGAAGTGTTTTTAATATATATCTGAACATTCATTGTGCCTTCCTCTAGCTGTAATTTGACTAAAATTTGAGTTTTGATCATCTATAAAATGAGTAAATAAGGATTTTAAAGCCAACAGGAAAAAAAAAGATGCAACAAAAAAGGTCTCAGACTTAGGCTAGAGCTGGACAAGTCTCTGAAGAAGTGCAACCTCTCTATATTGGACAAGAAAATCAAATGATGCAATTAAAATTTTACAATTAAGCCAAATGGAAATTCCTAGCTTTGATTAGGTGAGCTGGTGAGGAATAGCTTTAAATGTGCAAGCTAAAGAATTAAGAAGAGCTGGGGAAGAAGTGGCAAATTACTTGCAAATACTATGAGCAAGTTGTAGAGGGAATCAGAAGTATTGAAGAGTTTTTAACTATTGATCGATACTCAAGCATTGTATGGGATTTTTAGCCTGCTTCAGAATTTCCTTGTCTGTAATGTTCCTGAATATGATCTGATTACAGCAAAGGATGACTTTTTTCGTTACATCTCTTATAGCATTCGAGGCCTGATGCCCAACTGGAGGAAACAGAATTCACATTGTCAACTCCAGTGACAAGAAAAGTGGCATCAAAGAAGCATAAAAACAAAGAGAATGTTGAGACAGTGTCAGCTTCAGGAGATGAAATACCCTTTGCACTTCCTGCTCCTATGACTCCTTTTGCAAAGAGTCAGATTGAGACGCAGGAACAAGCTGTTCCCCTTAGGGCACCTGCTTTCAAAGGTATGTAGAATGTAACTAATGAAAACTTAGAACATGTACGTTGGTTGGGAATCACTGAAACTCAAATATGAGCACAGTATTTCTTCATCCAATACATCTGTTTCTGGAACGCTTACATTTTTTTGCCCTGTGCACCACCCAGGTTCTTCTAGTACCTCTGATGTAGTGCTGCAAGAGTTTTAACCATCCATTAGGGCATGCTACTTGTGTGTTATTAACAAGAGTAGCTGCTGCTCAAAATTATCATGTGTGAGACCTTTTTGGTACACCCAAAAATGGAGCCAAGCACTGTGTTTTTAAAGCTTGTACCTGGTTCCACTTTTCCATGAAGGTTGAGATTGCAGTTTCCTCAACCCTCTGTTTTTCCTTTGTGACTACCTTGAATAAAAATAAAAGCATACTTTTAGTTAAATCTGCTTTAATTGCTGCTTCTAAGATAAATCTAACTTTTGGATTTCTTATGGCTGCATATCAGCTTTTTCACAGGGGCAGTCCAGTGTGGCAGTGAAAATGCTTCTGTTAACAGCATGTAGGTTTTGCAGCTATGCATTAGACCACAGAAATCTGTCTAAATTATGTCAGCTTTTCTGAGTTACCAGAATTTTCTGTCATCAGCCTGTCTAGTAATGTACATAGCTCATATGTATGTTACCATTTCTTTCAATGATTACCATAAAAGTTTTGGTGTTGATACTGTAAATGCGAACTCTGTCCTCCAAATGCCAAAGGTTCCTTGCAATAGGAGACTCTTTCATTTCAGGTGCTAAGGAGAATTGTTCAGGAACAGTAAGTCTTTGCAGACTGATTCGAAGAATAAGGGATTTTGAACATACTGCTATTTAATGAGCTCATTCATAAAGAATAGCAATACAAAATAATACAAAATACAACAACTAAGATTGTATATGGTAACTTGTAACATCTGTTGTCTGTGTATGTGTAAAAACAGAGATACTATCCAAAATGGGAAATGCAGAAATACTTCTAGCTCATTTATTTAGTGACATTTCTGCAGATTAAAGAAAGCCAATTCTTTGATGCATTGAAAGATCTTTGATTTGAAATAGGAAAAATAGAAAGGAAGTATCCACCAGAAATTTTGAGGTTACTTGTCTGGAGCCAGGTGCAGTTCTGTAGAGAGCTGGCAGACACTGACTTTTTAGACTGTTGTGTGGCATGTACATTGTGTATTAAGCATGACTGTATAAACTTACACCCTTCATATAAGGGAAATGGATCACTGAAGAATACAACTCCGCGATGCAGTGGATTGCTCAGTATTTATTCATGGACCAGTGGCAGAGCAAGAAAGCAATCCTAATCCTCAAATTTCTAGTACTGAACTACAATGGTTACTCTTAATGTTTGACTTGTAGAGCCCTGGGGATATCAGTCACAGTTTTAATTTGCAGAGTAGAGGTAGTATTCAAAAGGTATTTTATAATTCCCAAAATATAGACCTGAGATTGAGGAGGGGGTCTGGTGTTAGAACTAAGTTATTAATAATGAGAAGTCATCACTGAAGAAAAGAAAATCCTTTTATGCAAAGACATACCCGTTTTGGCTTGGACGTTTTCTTTCAGAGAGTCAGTTCACTGCAGTCACCCCAGTGAAGAAACCCACTAACGCAACAAATGCAGATGAATTGGCAGCAGCTGAGATTCTTCCTGAAAGAAGGTAAGTGTCCAGTTATTTGTGTACATTCCTGATTTAGGGCAGGACTACGTTAATCCATGTGGTGCCTGTGAAGCCCTGTTACAACAGCAAGCTGCTGTTCTTATTCTCTTGGTAAAAACCTTTCTAAAACCTCTTTTTACAGTCATTAGAAAACAATGAAGTCAGAGAAAAGTTTTAAAACTATGTAACTCAATATCATCTATTTTTTGTAATGTAGGTGTTTCTTATTGCAGGTCTCCAAAGGACTGCAGTTTCTACATACATCTCTGGATTTAAACTTCAGCAAACTTTCAAACAGAAACTCCTATAATACATTGCGCTTGATTTAATTTTCTTCCTTCAGTCATGTCTTGTAATATTTTAGTGACATCTTTGAAATAATTAGTTTTTTAACGTTGAGGAAAAAATTACAGATTAATTTGTTCATGTAACAGGTGTCTGTCAGTGGAATTAGATCTCAACCTTGCACATGTGGATAGCAGCCAAAAGAAGAGAAAAGCCAAAATATTTGGAAGTCTTGAAAGAGGCCTAGATAAAGTGATCACAATGCTTACACCAAACAAGAAAAAACGATGCACTAGAGACTGTCCAAGGAAACTTAAGGTATGGTTGCTGCAAAAGTCTTACATAAGAACAAGTATTATTATAATATTAAGTAATTATTTTAATTATGTATTAATTTTTATCTTACAGTAATTATGATTGAAAATATCCAGTAGCTTCAGAAATTTTGTGAAATTTTCAGAAAGTTTTGTGAAAGCTTCTGTGACCTGTCTTGTTTGAATGCTACAGGAAAGTGCTCTTAAAATATCACTGATAACAAGACAGTGCTCCACTTACCACATTCAGTTATCTGTTAGTCTGGGTTCAGGCGACAGATCCAGGGAGGAGTTTGGCCATTGCTGCTTATAGCCCCTCTAAACCAAATGTGGAGGAAGCAGCATGGTTTTAAAGGAGCCCTACTAGCCAGCTTTTAGTCATGTTATTTGTACAGAGATCCCTCACTAAAAACCTGACTTCTTTCTGCTGGAGAAAAGGCAGAAAGTGTGCACAGGTTGATGGCCTGTTGTGACAGGCGGCTGAATTACAGCAGGTTGTGCTGAACTGAGGGGCTGAAATGGACGTATTTGTGGCTTCAGAACCATCCACCTACAATGGATACCACTGAGCAGGAGACACCTTGAGCCCTCATGACCCACAGTGCTCCAATTCAGCTTCCACACTCCAATATTCAGACCAAAAACATCTATGATGCTTTAAAGGTTTTGCATGTCCACAGGCAAGGTTACCATAAAAAGAAACATTGAGTACTTGCTGTGGGTGACTCTGTTATAAAGGGCACAGAGACACCCATCTGCTGGCCTGATAAAGAGTTACAAGAAGTTTGCTGCCTGCCAGCTGGGTTCCATGGTGTTGCTGAGAGGGTACCCTAACTTGTCAAGAGCTTGGACAGCTACCTACTGCTATCTGCTACTATATGAGTAACAAATGATGCTGTAAGCCAAACAACAGACAGGATCAAGGAAGAGTATTAACACCTGGTGAGGCAGGTAAAAACATTGGTACCCAAGTCATCTTCTCATAGTTAGAGAAAAGGAGACAACCAGAAGCAAATGTATAGTGCAGGTCAACATCTGGGTTCTTGGCTGGTGCCATTGAGAAGGTTTTGCCTTTTATAACAACAGGTTGTACTTCAATGATTGTAGCCTGTTAAGCAGAGGTGGGATAGATCTGCCTGTCTAAAGCGGGCAAGAGAATCTTTGGCAGCCCCCTAGTGACCATGAGATAATGGAACATGGGATCTGTGTAGTCGAAGCAGAGTGGTAACAGGACTAGAACCCTAAACTTCTAGAGAGTTAACTTCAACTTCTTCAAAGATCTTCTTAGAGGAATTCCATGGGATGGGGGTCAAGAAGAGAAGGGAGTGCAAGAGGGCAGTATTCAGGCATCACTTCCTTTAAGCTCAAATTCAGCATATCGCTGTGATAAACAAGTTAGGCACAGGGAACAGGAAGTCTGCGTGAATGAGCAGGGAGCCTCTAGCAAACCTCAAATGTAAGAAAGAATTTTAGGAGATATGGAAAAAAATGACAGGCCATGTAGGAAGACTAGGAACATTGTCAGAATATGGAGGAATGCAACTAGAAAGGTTAAGGTCCACTTGAAATTGAGCTTGGCAAGGGATATCAATAAAAACAAGAAGGTATTGTACAGGTACCTCAGCAGCAAAAATCAGATTAGGGAATACATGAGGATGCTGTTGAATCAGATGTAATGAAAGACACAGAAGGCAGATTTAGCAAATGCCTTCTTTGCCTCTGTCTTTAAGCTGGGGATCTGGCTGATCCACTTGGAGGCTATGATAGTTATTTATGTGGGAACTTGATAGGCTGGAAAGTTGGGCAGAGAGAAACCTAAGGAGCTTCACCAAGGTCAACTACAGGTCCTGCACCTGGGGAGGAATAAGCCCAAGTACCAGAACAGATTAGGAGTGACCTAAAAGAGACCAGCTCTGTGGAGAAGGACGTAGGGATGCTGGTGGATGACAAGTTGATTATGAACTGACAGACTGTCCTGAGGGCCAGGAGGCCTATTGGGATCCTGGAGTCCATTAGGAAGGGTATGGCCAACAGGTCAGGGAGGGGATCCTGCCCCTCTGCCCTGCCCAGGTGAGGCCATATCTGGAATGCTGTGTTCAGTTCTGGGCTCCAGAGTTCAAGAAAGACAAGGAGTTGCTGTAGAGGGTCCAGGGGAAGCCATAAAGGTGATTAAGAGGCTGGAGCATCTCTTACGGGGAGACGGTGAGGTCTGAGCCTGTTTAGTCTAAAGGAGAGAAGACTGAGAGGGGATCTCTTCAATCCATATAAATACCTCAAAGGGGTGTCAAAGGATGGTGCCAGACTCTTCAGTGGTGCCCAGTGATAGGATGAGGAGCAGTGGCCGTAAAATAAACCACAAGTTCAACATGAGGAAGAACTTTACATTGAGGGTGGCAGTGCACTGACACAGGCTGCCCAGGATGGTCATGGAATTTCTGTCTCTGGAGACATTCCTGTGAAACCTGCTTTAGGGGACCCTGCCTTGGCAAGGGGATTGGATTGCACGATCTCCAGAGTCCCTTTCAACCCTAAGTGATTCTGTATACATCACTCAAATGCAACTTACATACTTCGGAAGTTATAAAAGAAAAAATTTGTGATTGGATCTGTAGACAACATGTTTGAAAAATACAATTGCCATAAAAGAGGGCATGTTTTTTACCGAGGCATAAGCAGTTGTGTAGATGCCTGTGATGTGTCCCTTGAGCTGACTGGCTGCTGGGATACCTAGTACACGCTGAGAGCTGTCTGTAGGTCATGCACATTCATGACAAGATGCTGGGCTACAAACCTGACCAGCTGATCAGGCAGGAGTCTAGACTGTGCAAATAGTCCAGGAACCTGAGCAACTGGAAGCTAGATATTCTTTACATGCCTTTAGCCTCCTGCCTCAGTTTCTCTTGCCTATAGTAGATGCGAAATTCCTGAGGAATGTCTAGAGACAGCAGGTTACAGTATGGCAAGACAGTGTTACAGCAGTTATGTCAGAGAATTGCATACATTTAAATCCATATAAAGACCACGAGAAGCACTCTTCTACTGATTTTGCATCCTCCTCCTATTTTAATTTTCAAGTGTTTTTTCAGTCTTTTCTTCTCTTGGCTGTTTCTGACTTTAGAAGCCAGATAAGACATGTTGGTACGTTACAATAGTCATACGCTTCTTCCCAAGATTTCAGTGCATCTGCTAGTTGTTCAAGAGGTCATTTGGTTCACAAGAGTGTTAAATGAAGTACTAGATGTGGTTAAAACCCCCTGTAACAGTAAATTTAAAAGTAGTAAGTAACCTCTTTTCTTTATACATGAAAAGTTGCATGGTACTATGCCTGTTCCTTGTTTTCAGAAGGACTCTCTCTCAGCTTTATGCCATTTCCCAGCTCTGGACCATACTGCAGGGTGATAGTTTTGGGATGTTGAAGCATTTGTCACCATGATTAGCTGTTCTGAAATTTCCTTAGTGAAAACTTTTTGCAGTGCCTTCAGTTTTAGGAGAGAGGATTTTATTTTTTTATTCCTTGAATTGTTTTAACAAGCTGACTACTTTCAGGCCCACTGTAATATTACCACCACTCATCTGCTGAATCCAGATGAACTGTTGAATGAAATAATCATTGTTCTTTCAAAGAAGCATGTGGAATATGTTCAGAAGGGGTAAGTGTATCAACTTGTATTTATCTAAATGGTTGCTAGCCCAGTCCTTAAAAAGCCAAGTATTTAAACTTAGTTTCTTGACCCCATTGTAAAATAATCTTTATAAAAATTGTACAAAGCACTAAATGGATGTGTGCAATAAAACCTGCCCACACAGTGTAAAATTGTTAAGTGTGTTCTAGCAGAGCTCTTTTCACCAACAGGTATAAGCCAATAGTAGTAGGGTAACGCTTAGGAAAAATTCACATCAGCCTGTCTCATGTGAAATTTTAAATATCAAAAGTTGTTTTATGTATAGTCATATGACCAAATGGGACAATTTTGGAAAATAATGTGGATACCTTTTAACTCTCATTCTTGGCAGTTAAAAGATGTTAACCTTTAGGCAAGAGGTCAGTATACTTTAAAAAGTGTGTAGAAGCCACACACCTTTTTGTGGATTATTTGAATTTGTATTGTTTACTAGCTACACTAAGATACTGATTGGTTAGAGTGGTTCTTACTTTGGTCAAAACTGGAAGACTATTTCCTGAGCTCTCAATGCATGAAATAACCATTGTGCTCACTTTTCAATATGCATTTTCTCAAATTCTTGAGTATTCCAGTGATGGGTATTGGTAGAACATCAGAGTATACATCAGCCTCTGATGCATTTCCAAACTCATGATCTGGAAGGATGCTGGATTGCACAGCAGCACCTGCTCCCATTGTAATCATTCAAACTCTGCATTCAGTTTTTCCTATTTCCACACCAGCTGAGCTGCAACCAACAGAGAGGAGAGTGTTTTTATAGGAAAAAATAGGAACTTAACATCATTCCAGCTCTGAGGATGGGGGCCTTTGGCTAGCAGGGGTTCTTGTGGCAGGGTGCTGCATGTTGGTCCTAGAGCATAATATGGTGCCCAGAAACGACAGTATTTACAAAGCTCAGGTGACTAAATTGTGGACTGTTTTGCAATGTTCTGAACAGCAATGGGATATTTTATTTAAAGCGCTTCCATTGTTTAAAATTCAATAATTCAATAATTATTCTGTTTTCCCTTCTATTTTACAGTTATACCCTGAAATGTCAAACACGGTCAGATTTTGGTAAAGTAACTATGGAGTTTGAGTTAGAAGTATGTCAGCTCACTAAGCCTGAAGCACTGGGTATCCGGCGACAACGGCTTAAAGGTGATGCCTGGGTATACAAGAGGCTGATAGAAGACATCTTATCTAGCTGCCAAGTGTGAGTGGCAGAGTCTTTTATCACGATGTTTTAGAAAAGTCTTTTCAGAGAAGTAATTCTTTCTCACAGTCACAGCTATATGTGAAAAATCTGTCATCTTGAGTTTTTAACCATCCCTCTTTGTACATATTCCTTCTGTATGCTTCCTTTAATATTAGGTTTGTAATAAATGTTGTACGACTGCAACTTTTCTGGAGTGAAATTCTGTAAGCCATTCCCTTACTTACATACTTTTCACATATCTGAGTTTAAAAAGTACTGGTTTTATGTGCTAAAGCTTATTGTGGGATGTCTTCAGTTATCAAGTGCACGGTGCACTGTAATAGTCATTTGCATAATTCTCTTCCTGTCTCTGCTTAAGTAGGATTTATTGAGATCATTAACTAAGTCACAGCTGTGGTTCCCAGAGTTACACTATATGCTCAGTGTTTTACAAAATAGGATGGGCTTCAATAAATGTGAAGTCAAGAGTGCTAGGATTTAAACTGATCCCATATAAAGCATTGCGCTATCTCATTATGAAGCCTCAGTGATGCTTAACAAGCCTGTGCACTTTGCAATGCTCTTGTGTTAATGTGATGATAGGAGAATCTCTGAAGAACACCACCACCTTTGAACTCTTCTGAATAAAGAAGGCATTTGTCACCCAACTGTCAACAAGGAATTCAGTGACATCTTTTAGAGAACTGAAGCACCAGAAATAAAACTTGGAATATGCATAACAAAGCAAGAACATATAAGAGTAGGTTGGGAGGTTGCTATCATACCTTAAAAACAGATGCATATCTCCCTATGCTTGTGCTGGGTGTTGTGTGGAGTGCTTGTTTGCCTTTAGTTGTGCTGGAGCCAAAACCACACCAGGCTAATCCCTATCAGCAGTGGTGGGAAGACACACGTTGAAGCCTTTCTCTATGCAATGACACTCAGTAATACCTAGACAAGCTGACAGTGTGTGCTGAAGCTTTTTCTTAAACAGGAGTTGACTGCCATATGCTGCATGTAATAAGCCCCACATTATTGTCCCTTAACTAAAGCCTGAGGCACATCTGCCCCAGGGTTGGGTGGGTGAGAGAGCTGAGCATTGCTGGAAGCTTGTTGGAAGTGACAGACATGAGATCTGTCTGCTAGTGAAAGCTGTCTGCTTGTTCTGTGTGACCATTACCTCAGGAACTGGAGGGTTATTTTGTCTGTATTAAGATAGAAGCATCCATCAATTTTGTTTCCAATGCTGGGTTGTCCAGTTGTGCTTTGTAGACAGGTAAAGGAACAGGAATATTTTTAGTGTATTTCAAGAAAAAGTAGAAACATTGGGAAAGAAGGAGAGCAAAGAGGGAGCTGCTGCTCCTTGAAATGTTTCTAGTGAGAAACTGTGTTCACAAGGGCCTTGTCAAATGGGATACTAAGGAAAAGTGGGAAAGTCGGAAATTAAAATAAAGGGATGCAAATCTGACAGACAGTCCTACAAGAAGAGTAGGACTTGATGGTTATGATTCTCTTCAACTTGACACATTTTACGATTCTAGTCTGTGACAGAAAGACAACAAAACAAACCTCCTGTTTGCTTTCTGCATGCTGAAATTTAAGTCTGCTAAATATCAGATATCAGTTGGAATCAGCTAAAACAGTCAGTGGAGCACCCAAGGGTTGTAGCTGATGTGTATCTGGAGTGCTGCAGTATCATGTGATCTCTGGTTTTCCTTGCTTTCTTGTTTTAATACAAACTTCTCCTGAAGAATTTGGCTTCTGCCTGGAATTTGATCAGAATGAAGTAAGGGTAGAAGATGGAAGGATTGATAGAAGGAGGAATATTGATGACAGTTTCGCTAATGGAATAGCATGACATGTTTTAAATCACAAGTCACAGTCCTGAATCTCAGGGGCTGAAGAATTGAAACATTTACTTCCCTTTACATTCCTTGAGTTTTAAATTCTTGAATGACTACAGAAGTATCCTGGAATACCCAAACTGACACTGCTTAAAAGCACATGCTCTGTGTTTAACTATATTCTTTCTCCCTATGGTGACAAAACTGATACTGTGAACAGACAAGAAGTAATTAGGATGTCTTGTTCATTCTTTTAAAGCTAAAGATCAATGTTTTGATTCACATTGTCTTACAAGCTCTGATGTGTGAAATAAGGTTCTTCTTCATAGGCTACAATCCTGACTCTTTTACTAGTCCTTGCTGTAATGCATAACATTTGGTGATAGGAATTAGAAAAGAGGCAAGAAACAGGAATGCCTTTTTTAAAAAAAACAAACTGCTACTACTATATCACTAATTTTTTTTAATAACATTGCTGGGAAGCTATTTCTACCTGACCTCAGATGGAACTCAAAGATGAAAACAAGGATTAACAGATAAAGGAGCTATGTAGACGAGAAACATGAGTTGTGTGCCGAGCTTGTGGAAGCCTTTGCACAGACAGACACAGGGCCAGAAGGTTTCTCTTGCTTGCCTGTGTTCACTCAGCCAGGTTGTATAAGGTCATGGGTGTCTGTCAGTCTTGAAAGTATGCTTGCTTTGCAATTCCTAGGGACCTGTGCTAACATCAATCCCCTGGAATTTCTTTTGGAATCTAGACTCAATTTATGTTCATTATTGTCCTGGTTTGGGGTGGATCAAGTTAATGTCTTCCCAGGAGCTGGTACAATGCTTTGGGTTTAGGAGGAGGATAGTACTGGCAACACACAGACATTTTAGCTGTTTCTGGACAGTGCTTAATTGTCAAGGGTTTGCTTAAGGGCTTTTCAGCCTCTCGTGCTCTGACAGGGAGCAGTCCAGGGGGTAAAAGGATTTGGGAGGGGGCACAGCCAGGATAGCCAGACCCAGCTGACCCAAGGGATGTCTCCAGCCACAGGGTGCCATCATCAGCATTTAACCCTGTGGGGATGTTGTGGTGTAACGCTGGCCAAACGCCAGACATCCATGAAAGCCACTCACTCACCCTGCCCTGCTGCAGCTGGGCAGAGGAGAGAAAATTCAATGAAGGATTCATGAGTTAGGATAAGGACCAGGAGAAAACACTCCAAGGGCAAAACAGGCTCAGTTTAGAAATATTAAGTGAATATTATTAAATTATTAGAAATATTAAGTGAATTTATTACTAACAAAATCAGAGGAGGAAAATGAGAAATGAAATAAGCCCTTAAAAATACCTTTTTCCCCCTAACATTTCCCTCCTTCCCATGGACAGTGAAGACGGGATGGGGGTTTTGGTCAGTTTGTCACACAAGGTTTTCTTTTGCTTGACTCAGGGAGAGAAGTCATTCCCCTGTGAGACCATGCTGTCCCTTCCCATGGGAAGCAATTCTCTGAGAACTTCTCCACTGTGGTTCCAATCTCACAAGCAGCAGTCCTCCCAAAACTGCTGCGGTGAGGGATACTTCCATGGGATGCAGTCCTCCAAGGACAGGCTGCTCCAGTTTGGAAGCAGGGTCCCCCTCTCTCCACTGGGTCTCCCACTGGATCAGAGCCTCCTCTGGGGATCTACCTGCTCTGGCACAGGCACCTCCCCCAGGGGCTGTGGGTGGATCTCTGCATCCCCCATGGATCCCCATGGGCTGTGGGTGGATCTCTGCATCCCCCGTGGATCCCCATGGGCTGTGGGTGGATCTCTGCATCCCCCGTGGATCCCCATGTTCTGTGGGTGGATCTCTGCATCCCCCATGGATCCCCATGGTATGTGGGTGGATCTCTGGATCCCCTGTGGATCCCCATGTTCTGTGGGTGGATCTCTGCATCCCCCGTGGATCCCCATGGGCTGTGGGTGGATCTCTGCATCCCCCGTGGATCCCCATGGGCTGTGGGTGGATCTCTGCATCCCCCGTGGATTCCCATGGTATGTGGGTGGATCGCTACATTCCCTGTGGATCCCCATGGGCTGTGGGTGGATCTCTGCGTCCCACATGGATCCTTCATGGGCTGTAGGGGCACAGCTGCTTCACCACGGTCATCACCATGGTCTGCAAAGGAATGTTGGCTCCAGTGCCTGGAGTACCTCCTCCCCCTCCTCCACTGACCTTGGTGTCTCCATGTCATTTCTCTCTTGTGTTCTCATCTCTTCTCTAGCTGGAATTAATGCAGTGCCACCATCGTTGTTTTTTATTTCTTCTGTGTTATCAGAGGCATTACCATCATACATAATTAGCCCAGCCTTGGCCAGCAGCATGTCCATCCTCAGAACCATCAGGGATTGTTTCTGCCAGACATGGTGGATGTTTCTAGCAGCTTCTCACAGAGGCCACCTCTGTGGACCCCCTGCTACCAAAGATCAGGCCATGCAAAACCAGCACAGGGAAGAAGGAAGAAGGAAGGGACAGCATTGTTATCTTGAGTCATGGTTACCATGAAGGAGTCTTGCTGTCATGGGTTTGGCTGAGCACCTTCCTGCCTATGGAAAGTGGGGAATTAATTCCTTGATTTACTTGGCTTGTCTGCTTTTTCTTTACCTATTAAACTGTCTTGATCTCAAGCCAAGGCTTTTAACTTTTACCCTTCCATTTCTTTCCCCTATCTCACTGAGATGAAGTGAGCAAGTGGTTGTGTGGGGCTGAGTTGTCAGCTGTGATGAAATCATGACAACTATCCATGAACATTGTCTTGACGTTACCATTATGCTCATAGATAAATGCTACCATTTATCCAAGTATATGAGTAATTACAATTTACCAATGTATGATTTGTAAGACTGAATTCACCAAACTTTGCGACCTTATCTTGACTCTCCATTTTATCATCCCAGTTCATCTTGGTTTGTCTTCTTTTAAAAGCAGGTGGTCCCTCATCTTCTAAGTCCCTGTATGGATTTCATGCAATAGCCACACTCTTTGTTCTTCTTCTACCAGAACTACTGCTCCTAGTACTTTGTCCTATGGATATTCATGTTCTTTCCACTGTACATGTTCTCAGTTCCTCCTTTCTGTTCTTATACAATCATCTTCCATTTTGGGTCCATCATGACAAGAAGGATACTTGTCTATTGATGAGGCCGCATCAGTGGCTACTGAGGTAAGTCTAGGTGTGAGAGCTGGATTCAGCTGTACAGGGGGGTTTCTGAGCTCGGGGCTACCCAAGCAGCAACCAGCCCCATCCAGACCTGGAAGCCCTTGGCAGCCAGCCAGCAAGGAGGGGGCAGTGCCAGAAGCAGCAAGGGAGATTTAAATAGCTCTAGGGAATGCAAAGGACCCAGAACCACGAGAATAGGAGTGAGCAAAGGGGGACGTACCATGTCTGTCTCTATGGATGGGATAAGCTGGAAGGGCTGCTTTCCAGCTCTCTTGGACCAGCCAACAGAGGCAGAAAACAGACAGAGCAGTTGGTGAAGGACACAAAGAAACTTTCAGCACCAGTCTTAATGGTGTATTCTCTCTCAGGTATAGTTTTGGCATGCCACAGAGCTGCTGGAGTTTTGGCATGCCCCTGTAGCTGCTGACGTCACTGCATTGGCCATGTCAGAGGCCTACACACAGCTCTCCAGATCTCGAGTTATCAGGAGTGCTGGATGCCTCTCTGTGAGGCTGAGGCTAGCAATCATTCCTTTTTCAGCTGTTGTCCATGTGCTGCATCACCCAATGAAGAAACAACGAGGGGAAGTGAATACGCAGTATTCAAGAGCATGTCAGGAGACTGATGAATTCTCAGAGGTGCTACAGTCTAAAGAGTCTTGAACTTTGTTGTAGTAGAGAGCCGGATGGATTCAGAATGCTGTCACATAGCTAGTCAATAGTCTACTGAATAGGAGAGCTGGAAGCTGGTCTCCACCAGTTCTAGGAGAAAAGCTTCTCATCCTGAAAACATGATAATGACCAGTAGGACTGGCACTTTTTACTACAGGTAGGAAGGCCTGGAACCAGAAAGACAGTCAGCTGATGAGGTGGATGGAGGTACTTCTGGGATGGAGTGGGGCCAACTATGGCAATAAAATCTACCTCTGCATCACACCCTTATTCATTAAGAGGGAAAGAATAGTCCTCATGATTCCCTTCTAAGGGGACCAGAGGGTTCAATATGGAGCCCAGACTCAATTTACAGATAAGTCTACTGTTTACCAGAGATCAAGTAAGGGACATTACTGGAAAACTCTCCAGTCTACTAAGGCTCTCTGATTATTATCTGTTACTGGTTCTTCAAGTCAGCAGTGATGAGACAATAAAGAGAAGTCTGAGGGTAAAAGGAATTTCAGGACCTAGGGATGATTGATTGAAGGATCAGGACCACAGACACTGTTTTCCGCAATCCTTCCAGTACCAAGGAATAATATTCAAAGAAACAATATTCAAAGGAACAGGCAGATCCATCAGATCAATACTGGGCTTTGGGGCTGATGTCATCAGAATAATGTTGGGTCTATACAACTGCTCTTGTCTTTCTGGGATACTTCAGCATGTCAGAGAACAACTGAGAGCATCACACATTTGGTACAATCCAGGCCAGAAGATTACTAAAACACCTGGATGACAATTTCATATACAAGTACTAGGAGAGCTGATTAGGGAAAATGCCCTCCTTGATTTGCTGCTTGTTAACAGAGAGGGTTGCATGAATGACACGATTGGTGGCTATCTTTGCTACAGCAGATACAAAGTGATTCAGTTTAAAATCTCTGCAGCTAGGAGGAAAAGCGTCAGAAAATTCTCACCTTTGGACATGAGTAGAACAGACTGCTCAGGGAAATAATGATCAAGATCCCTGGGATAAATCTTCCAAAGGTGCTGGGATCCATTAGGTGTGTCACCTTTAGGCATCACCTCCTAAGAGCACAGGAAGAGGCAATTCCAAAATGTTGAAAGTCAAACAGATGAGACAGAAAGGCTGGCTTGGCTGAGCAGGGATCTTACTTTGGAGGTAAAGCAGAAAAATGAGGTGTATGCCCAGCTGGAGAAGGTTGGGTGGAACATGGCAGGAACACAGAGATGGTGCTCTTCAGGGAGAAAGTTTTTGCAGCCAAAGCTTAACTGGAGTTGAAACTTGCCAGAACGGTGGTGGATGATAAAAACGGGTTTTAAAATACATCAGCAAAAAACAGTACAGAAAGTACATTGGCCCATTCCAGAATGAGGGTGGTCACCTCACAAATAGGGAGTTTGACAAGACAGGGACCTTCATTTATTGTTTTCCTTACCTCTCTTCAGCATGGGCTAAGGGAGTCCCAGTGCCCTGAGCTGAATGACCGTGGCTTGAGAATGACAAACTCAGGGTTGATCCTGAAGTTGCAGGGATCTGCTGCGCCAGCTGGATCCCTATAAATCTATGGGGCCTGGTGGGATTCATCTGAGAATACTCAAAGAGCTGGCTGATGTCGTTGTGAGGCTTCTCTTGATAGCTGAACAGTCTTGGAAATCTGGAGAGGTCCCAGCTGAGTGGAAGCTGTCAGAAAGCACAAGAAGGATGACCCTGCATGCCTGATAAGGTTATGGAGAAGATTATTCTGGGAGGTATTGAAAAACATGTGGGCATAAGTCATAGCCAGCGTGGTTTCATGAGAGCTAAGTTCTGCTGATTAAATCTGATTCCTTTCCTTTACAAGGTAACCCACCTAGATAACCAAGGGAAGCCAGTAGAAATAATCTTTTTGGATTCCAGTAAAGCTTTTGATACTGGATAAAGAGACTTCAAGATCACAATTTCCTCAAACACTAAAATCGCTGAAGACTCTGTCTATGTAGTGATCTGTGCAGCTGCTCATCTGTGACCACCAAAACTCACTCCCCCCATTCCCCTTCCCACCATTCCCCCTCCACCTTTCTACCCCACCCTGAATATGCCTCCTAGATTCCTGGAATTGGACTGTGAGTTAAGCCACCTAATGGGAACTTGAGATAAGACAAAGGTGATACTATTGTCCACTTATCTCAGCTGTGAGGAAAGGTAAACAAGTTTTTGGGAGACTATTTCCACAAGGAGAGTGCACTCAGCAGCCACAGCGTAAATCAGCTCTGACAGGTCTTGCAGAAGGATACCATAGCCCACTGATTAAAGACAAGAAACCCACTGAAGTAAAAGAAGAGAAAGACTGAGCATGGAACTAATTAGCATTAGAAGAGAAAGAATCATTTAACCAATAGAATAAGAGAACTGTGTAATCAATGAGCATTAATTTCTTTGTTGCTAAAATGTATAAATGGTGAGAAGTTTTCAGCAACCTCAGGACCCCTACTACTAAGAGCCCAGGGTGAAGGGGACTGACGGGATGCCATCTGGATCTAGAGGGATGGTGGCTAACTTTGTACTTCATCTGTCTCTTTCTCTCCCTCTCTTTCTCTCCCTCTTTCTTCCTGCTCTCTTTTCTATTTTTTTTTCTTTTATCTCTCACTCTATCTCACATTTACAGTTAAATAAAATCCATACTATTGACTGGTGTTGCTTGCACCTTAATTTGGGTAGAGGCATCTCTCTCTGATAATCAGGTGGTGACGTACTGCCTCTCACAGGGTCCTCCTAGACAACTCAGCCCACAGCTGGATAAACATATCATGCACTGACGTGGGTCAGGCACAAAGTGAGTGGTACAACTTCAGTCTGGCAACCGGCCACTGGTGGCTCTGCAGGGTTCCATCCTTGGCCCAGCTCTCTTCAACATCTTCATAAACAACTTGGATGCAGGACTCAAAAGTAAGTTTACTGATGGTTCAGTTTACAGGCTCCCCAGGAAAGTGATCATAGCACCAAAACCGACAGAGTTCAAGAAGCATTCGGACAACGCTATGGGGCATATGGTGTGATTCTTGGGACTGTCCTGTGCAGGACCAGGAGTTGGACTTTGATCATGTTAGTGGATCCCTTCCAACTTAGAATATTCTGTGATCTGTGGGATTGTGTCCAGAAAAGGGCGATGGAGCTGGGAAGAAGTCTGGAGCAGAAATCTGAGGAGGAGCAGCTGAGGGAGCTGGAGGGGTTCAGCCTGGAGAAAAAGAGGCTTTGTGGGGACCTTCTTGTTTTCTACAACTCCCAGACAGAAGGTTATAGAAAGGTGGGGGCTGGGCTATTCTCACAGTCAACTAAGTGCATGATCAGAGGAAATGGCCTCAGGTGGCCACAGAGGAATTTTGGATGGATATTAGAGAAGATTTCTTCACTGATGGGGTTGTCAAGCCCTGGCACAGGTAGTCTGGGACAGTTGTGAAGTCACCATCCCTGGAAGTGTTCCAAAGGTGTGTGGATATGGCACTGGGGGGACATGGTTTAGTGGTAAACACAGTGATGCTGCATTAACCCTTTTATTTATTTGATCTTAGAGGTCTTTTCTAACCTTAATGATACTGTAATTCTGTGATCTC
The DNA here is from genome assembly GCF_015227805.2 of Hirundo rustica. Taxonomy (NCBI): domain Eukaryota; kingdom Metazoa; phylum Chordata; class Aves; order Passeriformes; family Hirundinidae; genus Hirundo; species Hirundo rustica. Next base: position 82,609,993 of record NC_053488.1, on the reverse strand, counting down.
TTACTTACTATGCAATTTTCTGTAGTGCCTTCTACAGTTTGTGTCTAGGCCATTAACAACATTAGAGTAGTCCCAGGCCAATTATTGAAGAACGTACTAGAAGTTCTACCCTCTTCAGCAGACAATCTTTCATCTTTTTTACTCCCTTGTCTCAGTAATTTATGGAGTAACTTCTGTTCTTCTGGAAATCACATTTACTATCTATTGCAGTATGAAGTACCTTTTGCCTTTTTGTTACAGATTACTAGGAAAACCAGTTCACAAAGGAGGATTGGAGTAATTTTGATATCCTAACAAACTGTGTGGCGTGTTGATTTTATTTTGAGGAGCAGACAACAGGGAACCTTTCCTGCTTTACCCCTACAACTCACCATGTTTAAATTATTTTTCTATTCAAAGCTTGATGCGCTGATCCTTTTTAAAGACTGCTTTAAATTATACCAAGAAAGATATATTTCATAGAGATTGTCACTCTTGTTGCTTTTTTTTGTATCTTTTCTTCAGAGCTTGTCTAGCTGGGTGGCTTTGCAGAAGAGTTCAGGTGCAAGGGTCAGAGGAACTCAAATGAGAAATTGCAGCTGGTTTGCTTTAAGATGGAAACATCTGCATAATTTGAGTAGACAAAAACAGAATTAAATTTTGAGAAGGGAGAATCAAAATATATTTGCATATTGAAGATAAGCTAATCATTGAGCCCATAGACCAAGTTTTGGTGTAGATGCAATGCAAAGGAAAACCACTCTTGGTTATCCAGGCTTGGTCAGGGTTGAGGCTATTAGTCTGATTGCTTACCTTTTGTTTTACTAAATTAAAGTCAATATACTAACTAAGGGAATTACAATACTAACTAATAACTAAGGAAAATACAATACATATGTGATTTATGAAAACAGCAAGTTGAAAAAACAACTGGGAATGCCATATGGAAAGCTCTTCCAATGCAGCTCTTCTAAATGCAGCCAATTTTTATTTGGAGAGGTGGATGATAAAATTTTAGTTTTTATATTATATATTCATACATATAATGAATATTATGTATTCATTATAATATATTTGGTAGTAGCTGCTGGCCTCTAGAACTTTAAGTTCCAGGTGTCTGAGAGCTGTAATAGCAAATAGGCTTCAAAAAAGTTTTGCATTAATCCCTCCTGGCCCTAAAGTCTGCTTAATGTTTGGGAGATGTTTCCCATGGCCTCAGAACACCTCTTTACATTCACATCTGACAGTTGCCATCCATCCCACATGGCACATCCCACCCTTCTGCAGGTGCAGGCAGTGCATGGAACTGCACAGCAGTTAACTGATCGGTTAATTTTGGTGCAAGAAGAAACACCCCACTGCCAAGTCTCAAGCTGGGGCTGAGAGGTATAGAGGCACTTACAGAAAGGATGTGTTCCTTTACATTTCTGAGCACAGGAGCAGGAAGGAGATTCTTCCCTTTAGGAGTGAAGGTAGCTGCAGTGCTCAGAGCAGCAAGTTGAGGGACAGCATTTCCCCCACAGCTGATGTCCTACCTGCAGCACTGGGAGTCAGAATGGGTGAGCTCCAAGTTCTTAATGTGCCTGTGGAATCCAGGTACAGAGCTGGTGAACGAAGCAGGCAAAACACATTTTCCTTTTTTTTATGAAAACTGCCTAGCATATCCAGCACAGCAGCTGGTGCTCCCAGATCCCGAGTACCTTCTGAATTGTAAAAGCCATCCAGGCTCACCTGAAGGCTGTCTGACTTGATGAATGGTACATTTTGATCAGTCAGATCTTAGTGTTTAGGTAGACTTGATTAAAGCAACTCAGTAAAAACCTCTGTTTCTGTAAACATGTTTTGCAGTGGTTTAAACTTGAAGCTCAATCACTAAGCTAAAATCTGAAAACTTAGAGAGTAAGCCAACTTTCCCTACATCAGGGATATTGGATAGACCATACTGACTTATTTTGCATATTCTAGGTGAAGGAGGGATGACTGTACATTTTGGTAGCACTGTTGTAGTTTGTTAACAAAGTATGCAGCATCATTCACACAGGCACTTGTCAGATTAGAAAAATATATCTGGCAGACATTTATTTATTTTTATCAGTCAACTCTGGTTAAACCATGTAGACTTAGACACCCTGTGAACTGTTTTTTTTTTGTTGTTGTTTAATATGAGGGCTATGCTTCACTAGAGAAAATAAACTCATCTACTGCCGTTTTTTGGTTTTATCATATTAGTGTTTTGTCAAAGAATTTATTCAGTTTCCAATATTTAGTTATTTATGTGCTACTAACTAGCTTTGCTACATTCCCTAGAGAAAGCTCCATTAAAACTCTTAATGTGACACCACATATTTTTAGTAGACTAGAAAATAGTTGCAATTTTAATTTAAATTGAAATGACTGTGTAATGGCTGGACAAATCACTCTCCAATCCCTAGAGCTCTTAATTGTAATTCTCCATTGTTTCTATGCATAAATTTTCTTTTTAAGTGCTCATTCTGAAATACTAATTTTTTTGAATGTACTATATCCATTTAATAGTTTTTTTTTATGGTTAACAACTTCATGATTAAACTTAAATGATAGATATAAAAGGTGGAAATGATATGACTAATCAAATGTTGGGAAAATAAACTGTGTTTGTGTCTTGAGATGACAATAATTTCTCTCTCTATGAGGAAGGAAAGGGAAGAGGGAAAATATCCTACTGGGAGTAATGGGCAGAATTCATAGTGTTCCTGCAGCACAGAAGCAATAATCATAACAAGCTTCTTTAGCCCTTCCTACTGCCTTGAGTCAAAATCACAATAAAACAACCCTTTACCCAACATCTTGAAAAGAAATGGGGTAGTTTGTATGTTGCATCAGCAACATTCTTATTTCTTTTGGGCTGGACAGAACCAGGGGCAGCTCTTAGCTCCTGGGAGCTGGCAGCTGTCCCAGTCCAAGATCTTCCCGTAAAGCTGTCATGAAGTCTTACCTCATCTTTCAAAGCCCATCCAAGACATACAGCTGCCAATCCCTGTCCTTAGCATTAGCTCTTGGGGTGTTAGCTGTTGTCATTGGTCACAGACCTGGAGATGCAGACTGAGGCCTTTCTCTACTCTCAGTATTACTATTTTCCAATTGCAGATTTTCCTTCCTCATAGCCTGCCTGACAGCCTTGTGGTTCTTCTTATCAGTATCACCTTCTCCTCCTCCCTGCCTTTTCCACCAGTTCCTCCTTTCTTCCAGAACTCCTGTACCTCCTCAGTTTGTGACAGCCCTTTGTCTCTCACTCAAAGCCTTCCTGTGAAGGATGCTCTTGGCCTGCCTTCCCCAGGTGCTCATTACATCCCAAAATATCTCCGGGTCCTTGGCTGCTTCTCACAGATTTCAGTTTTCTCAGTCTCCCATTCCTGTCCACTCCCCTTGTCCAGGCTTGAGTCTTCTGAAGTGATTGCCACTTTTCCTGAAGACAGTACAAAAAATGAGAGATAATGGCCATTCTTTCTAGGACAAAATTCCCCCTTTTTCTGCTAGTAAAAAGAGAAAAATCTGTATTGGACAAACTGTTGACTTCAACAGCAAGATGAGTTTGAACCTTCAGAATACATCACAATCCCAAGGAAGAACTATGAGTCATGAGAAACTCTATAAAGAAAAAAAAATACCCCAAGATCTCCTACAGGAGAAAATTTCCATGTCACATTGCTGATGCCAAGCAATATTCATAGAATTTAAAAAAAAAAAAAAAAAAAAAAAATTGGAAGGGACCTTTAATGACCATCTAATCCATTGTCCCTGCAAGGATCAAGGACATCTTCAAAAGCTTTATTTTGTGATATGTGCCACCATGCTTACAAAACTATGTGTGAACCCCTGTCTATTCCACATCGGGAGGGATCTTACTCAAATGTGTGGGAGAGATGTTGATTTCAGGGGATTAGGACAAAATGACCTATAATATCCCTTAACTGTTCAGTGATTCTGTGATTTTATGAATGCCAGTGGAACTGACAAGCTGAGGTACAGTAGCAGGTTTGGGACCTCCAGGGCTGGAACGTCTCTTGACCTCTACCAGGCCTTTCCCTGGAGTGCAGGAGCTGGATATTCCTGCAAAAATCTGGCCAGAGAAAGGATTCCCGATGTTTGAACTCAGAGAGGGTCCCCACAAGACAGTACACTCATGGTGCTCAGGAAACACCAGGGAATTTTTCAGGGGTTTCATGAGGCTGAGGAGCAGTACAGGAAGCAAGCACAGAGACTGACATGATTAGGGAAAGTTGACCTTAAGAAGAAAAAGCAATAAACTTTTTCCCAATAAGAGAAATGATTCAGATTTACCTTATAAAATGGTGCCAGAAATTGTGAAAATCAAATTTTCATTTGCAATTTGAAATCAGACACATTTGTTTTGAAAACGCAAAGCTATCTGGGAAAGGAGGAAGCAGAGGAACATATTCAGCCTTTCTCCAGTGTTTATTTGCAGGGTTTCAGCTTCACAAGCCAACTGGGAAAATGTAACTGAGTTGCTGGATGTGTTGACCTCGAATGCTGGCAAAGGGAAATTTAGCCAGGATAAAACAGAATTCCCAAGTGGGAAACAGTAAAGTGGCTTCCTGCTGTTGGTAGCAGCATCTTCATTTTGAAACATGGAGATTTGCACTCATCTTCTAAACTCTCTCTATATTACTATGCAGCAATTCTTTACAGCCTCCTCATGCAAGTGTTCAGGATAATACAGGTTTTCTTTTAAATAAAAGATCAGCAGTTAGGAACTCATCTATTTTTAATTAATTGCATAGCAATAGATTTTTGATTTTATTTAAGTTGTGGGATAAAAGAGAGTTTTAACATTGGGATCTGGGCTGCTTAGATAACATCCCATTCACTACATACCTACAGAAAAAAATCTGTAAAGAAAAACCAACAGTACACTGTGCTCAGGATATGCAAAGCAATCACACGGAGACGAGAGGTTTGCAGGGCAGAGATGTTCCTCCGAGAGAGCCCAAGGCTGAGCCAAGGCCGAGAGCCCCTCTGCCTGTTTATTTCTTACTTTTTATACATTTGTGGTCTGGCTGTGGATTGGCTTCTGGAGTTATCACCTCACAGCCGAATGGCCAGACCAGCTGTCAGTTACAATTGTTTTCAGGTTAGCAAACAAAGGACAGAGAATGAAAAACAAAGGATTTGTTTATGTTACATGTGTGAGAAAAGGCAGAAACTGCTCCTAATATTGTACAGTAGCTAAAAGGTCTGACTCCATCTTATGAACAATCAAAAGGCTTTAAAAAACTCAGAAAAACCAGGGTGACAGTACACCTGTGATGTGTGAATTCTGAAAGGCCAACTGTTTCTAGCTGAACCTGCTTATAATCCCTTAGACACAGACCATGACCAGATCTGAGACTAAGTAGACCTAGTCTTTTATGGAAAGTTCGGACAAAGAAAGGGTCTCACCAAGGCTTGTGACTCAACAGGAGAGACTGTGACTCAATGATACTGTAATCCATTGCAAGAGAGGAGTTATTATTGAGTTGTTATTTAGATACTTTTTAAGATAGTTTTATGTAGATATCAGCAATACTTAAATACTATATTAGGAATACATTTAATCATAATCATCCCAAAATTAACTGTGTCCCACTTCTCATGCATGGCTGAGAGCCTTCCCTCGGCTGCTCAGCCACAGCACCACTACACAGACATCCTCAGTTTTACAGAAATTGTCCTGTGACAGGTGATTTTGGGTTGTGTATGGATAGAAAGGAAAGGTCATTGCACTAAGAGGGGACCTGACAAGACACTGAGGATCCCAACCTGCTGCAGAACAGGAGTCAGATGAACAATCTCAGATGCAGAGCTCCAAAGGGCAGCAGTGAGGCACAGGTCCAGAGTAGGATGCTAGAACCCAGGGGTGGTAGGGGGGACATTCCTCCCATGTCCTGCTGGGAGCTCATGGTACAGAGAGGTGTTGGGGGCTTTCTCCCCCATCAGGGGCTGGAAAGCATTTTGGGAAAGGCAGAAGAAGGCAGTGTGCTGCAGCTGAGAGCAAGCTCCTGTTTATCTGTTCATGCACAACCCTCTGCTCTCCCCCTTGGCAGGCACCAGCTTGCAAGGAAAAGTCTTGTGCTGGGGAGAGCCTTGGTGAGGAAAGTACCTGAGGCTAAGGAGAAGCTGCAGAAGGAGCTGAGCCTGAAGCAGAGCACTGCAAAGGGGCCAGCCACCCCTCTGGCAGCGATAGCGCTTTGGGCCAACCTCATCACAAAGCAGCACATCCAAATTGCAAGGGCTTTATGGATGTGTGAATTTCAAATCTGGAGAACTGCAAACACACTTAAGGTGCAGAGTGAGTATTTCTGTACCCCAAACGCTAGAATCCTTGTGTCCTAATACTGTGAGTCCACAGCCATCCAGCCACATGGATAGTATGGATTACAACCAGTTGAACTTCCATAAGGCTTTGGGAACAGGGCTTAAGCTCATGGATGCCCCATCCCTAGAAGCAGTCAAGACCAGATTGCATGGAACTAGGAGCAAGTTGATCTAATAGAAGTTGTCCCTGCCCAAGACGGAAACATTGGAACAAAATGATCTTTAATGTTCTTTTCAACATAAACCATTCTGTGATTCTCTGATTAACTTTGATTTACCCTTGTCCTTGATGAGTCAGGGAATAGTAAGCATTACCTGCATGCTCATCACTGGGCCCCTAGTGGAATGGGAAGTGACAAATCAACATGGCAAGCTGTGGTAAAGGGCTGTGCAGGTTGCTGCACTCCTCTGGTGTGAAGCACTCACTCCTCAGCAGGGTTTTCCCTGTGAACTCTTAGGGACCAAGCCTGCCCTGGCCAGGTAATGCTCTGTACACCTGATCTGGGTGCTTAGTTTGTTGATCTCCTTTCCTCATGAAAAGTCAGCCAAGAGTCACCACAAATCATTCTCCATGACTTTGTTTTCAGGGTCAGGGCAGATGCTTTGTTCAACCTGAAGCAAAACACATATCTTGACTTCCAGAGATCTCCCTTAGAAAGGAGCTTGTGCAGTAGCAGGAGGAGAGAGGTCATTTCAATGTAACTACAGGGGGTGATTGAAAAAAAAAAAAGAAAGTAATAACACCATAACATTTAAAGGATGCCTGCTCTGCAGCAGAGAGCCTTGCAACCTGTGTCAGCTCTGGAGATGGCTTTGATGAGGATGTAGTGGGCAGCAGTTCACCTTCTTGGAGGTGCTGCTGTGACAGGAACCAACACATCACAACCTGCTGGGCATGGTGTCTTGGTCACTTGGCTTGTTTTCAAGTTCTGTGTCACTCTGTGTGTAGCTTTTTTCAATATGCTGTGGCTTTGCAATTTTGACCAGTTTATAAACTGTATAGCCAAGTCTTTCTCTTTTCCTGGTGGTGTTTTTTTTTTTTTTTTTTCCCCTCCCCGCCCCCCCACCCCCCCCCCCCAACTACTTTATGAACTCAAGGACTGCCCCTCTTTCATGTTTCTGAGTTGGAAATCTTGCTAAAACTGAGGTGCTGACTCTCATGAACTGTAATCATTATTTAGTGGAAGAGTATTTTATTAAAACCTTAATAAAATAATGGTTATCTTACTGTACTCCTCCATGGGCATTCCATACTGGGATGATCCCAACACAATCAGACAGACTGATCAGGCTTGCATGGCTGCTCTTACTGTTTTCTGAGGGACGTTAATCTATTCTTCATGTGTATGGTTTCACTTAGCACAGGTTATAGAGAAAAAGATAATTTCTTCTTAAAAAGACAAACCCAAGAACTTTTACAACACATGCGCACACAGACACACACACAAACACACACTCGCCTCCTCCACCAAGATGTAACTAGAGTGGCTATTGAGTTTTTGGTATATCAAACAGATTTGATTAAACTTCTTTTCAAGGATTGTGTAAGGTAAATTCATTAAATCAATTAAGTAGGGCTCAGGTGGTCATGGGCAGGTCACAATGGTTCTGGGTTGCTGCTGGCAAGGTTTATTAAAATGATAAAGTTACAAGAGGAGATGATTCTGCTTACTATGTACAGAACAGAAAGGAAAAAAAAAAAGGTTAATCAAAAAGTCATAATCATACAAATGAGCATAAGCTCATCCTGAAAAGCAATTGCTTTTTATTTCTCCTATCAATTGTAAACAAAACAAAAAAACTCTCGCAAATACATCGTCTTTGCTGATTTTCATGTAATGAAACATTTAATTTAATCATAGAAAGGATCTTTAAGGATATGCCGTGTAAATAATTATGTAACTCCATTTTCCAGCAGTGTGCCAAAGCTGTCCCCATGGATTGCAAGCACTGTGTTCTATTTTCTGCAACCAGAGCTCTGGATATCACTTTGGAGGCAGCTCCTACAATCTCAGCATTGAGCCCTCTGTTGAAGGGACTCAGCCAGGCTGTTGTCACTTTTGAAGTTATGAGTGATTCGCATTTTTCCTGAAGTTTTGAACATTTATCAAGAGAAAACAAGCATCTTTGCATGCTCTGTCTGCTCCTGTCCAGTTGACTTACACTGCCTCCAAGGTGTGAGAGATGTTGTTGCTGTTTGTGCCCATGCAAATAGCTTGCAGAGGTCTTTTGGTTCTAGGAAGTGCATGCAGGGCAGAGAGGATCTGAGGTCCAATCTATTGATAGGTAGATAAGTTCTGTTTGGGATAGCCCACTTCTCCGGACATGTCAGTTGTTGGGAAAGACAAAGATCTGGAACCCTTCCGGGTGTCTTAGGATTGAAAAATGCTCCTTCCCCTTACAGTTATTGTTTGGCACCAATGGAGGACAGGGCACATACACATGGACTGTATATTACAACAAGCCCTGCAAGGGGCTGCATTGAACTGCTGACTGTACACTGTCCAGACACATTCAGTACGCTTTTCTGAGTGTGCAAATCGAGACTTCTTGTTCCATCCTCATAGCGTGACGCCTCAGCCAAGAGTGTCGCTGCTTAGCTGACAACTACAAATGCAATGCAACCCCAGTAATGAAATCCTTCTCTTGGGAGGTTGTGTTGGGTTTTTTTGTTTGTTTGGTTGGTTGGTGTTTTGGGGTTTTTTTTTTGGTTTTTTTCTGACTAGAACTAGCAAGCCAGAGAAGAACTTAATGAAGTTTAAAAAAGTGAAAAGCTAAGTGCTGCCCATGGGGAGGGATGACCCCAAAACCCAGCTGGAAATCAGATGGCACTAATAACATTAGGTGTTCTGGTGAACACAGAGTTGACCGTGAATCAGCAAAGAAGGCAATAGCATCCAGGGCAAGAGTGTCTCCAGAAGTCTGAGGGAGGTGAGCCGTCCTTTAAACTCAGTGCTGCTGAGACACATCTGGAGTACTGAGTCGAGTCCAGTGCTGGGCCTCTCACAGCCACAAAGGCAATGAAGGGATTGAAGAATCTCTCCTATGAGGACAAGCTTAGAGGGTTGGGTCTATTCAGCTTGCAGAGGAGCAGGCTCAGTGCATAATTAAGTGATGGAAGGAATGATGATGAGGAAGCCAGGCTCTCTTCAGTGGCACCTAGTGACAGAGCGACAGAGACCATGGGCACTCATGTAAGCACAGGAGATTCCTTCTGAATATCAGCAAATCCTTCACTGTGAAGGTGACTGAGCATCATCCCAGTGGAGTCTCCATCTCTGGAGATGTCTAAAACCCAACTGGGCACAGTCCTGGTGGTCCTGCTTGAGCAAGTAGTTGGAGTGGATGATCTCCAGTGTCCTTTCCAACTCCCAGCATTCTGGGATTCTGTCCTAAATTTTTATGGAAAGATGAGTTTATAGAAACCTTAGCTATTTTCTACCAGAGAAGAAAGCATGAGGAATTTCGAAGGTGATGGAAAAACCCTGATGCAGATGTAGGTACCTGAGTCTGCTGACAGAAAGTATATGTGGGCAATATTTGGTAGCTCTATGAAATCAGTGTTTTTTCCCTCTCAAAGCAAAGTATTACTAAGTATCATGAAAAATATGAAAATCTGCAGCAGAACCCATGCTGCTCCATGTCTGGTGTTCCTGGGCAGATAGATATTTATACTGGAAAAATGGGACTGCTGACCTGTACAATTGTGTACAGTTATTCTGACCCATATTTGGAGGTTGTTCTAACATTTTCAGGGAGGTCTAGGTGTAAAATTGTTTTTATCCTCTGGCTGAGCTTGTGAAAACAAGAATTCCCATTTCTTCCCAATACTGTGAATTTGCTCATTTTTCTGTCCTCATTCTGCTGGTAAATGGAGGCTTGTTTCCTGTTTCGGGTAGCTGTATTAGCACTGAATGGTGGATGTGTCCTAAGCCATGGGGATTTTTTCCTAGAAGTATTCTGTAGGTTCCCAGAAACTAAATGATGATTCTGCTTTGACACAGATAACTATGCATCAGGAGGTGTGCACTTCAGTTACCATTATCACATGCAGCTGCTGAAATCTTTTAAAAGCAGACCAAAAAGCCCTTACAAAAGAGGCTTCAGTTCAGGATGGCAACTTACACTGGTAGAGGTCATATCAAATCTGCATTCATGCGTGGTTGTAGACTCATATAAAGAATTTTGTATTTGTTACCCCGTCAGCAATCCTCATGAAAATAAAACATAATAGATTTAAGATCAATTAAGCTAGATTTGGAAGACTGCAATCTTCTAAGCTTGTGGTACACGCAGAAAGGAGGAGCTGGTCAATCATAGTCAAAAGGTTAAGACTTGTGTCTGAATCCCTGACAATATCGACGTGAATTTTTTTTAGACAGAGATTAAATTAATTTGGTTTTAATGGAATGGAATAGAAAGACAAAAAAAAAAAAAAAAAAAGAGAGAGAAAAGAAAGAAAAAGCACACACCTAACAAGCCTGAAGTGCATAGTGAGTGTTATGGATAAAGATGTCCTTGGCTTTTAAAACTGTTCTAGAAGAGGGATATAATTATCTGGTAAAAGCTATTGGTTATCATTTTCTATTAGTTCTATAGGACACTTCCATTATGGAAGGTCACTTTTCTCCAGTTACTATATGGCATTTTGTACAACAACGTACTCATAGGATGTGACATTTGCTGTTCTGCAAAATAAATTACAATTCTTGTCCCGTGGAAGCAACTAAAAATAGGCAGGAGAGTAGACAGTTACCTTGCAGCACATGCCATCGCTAAGTGCAGGCAAAGACCCCAGCACTACAGGGTGGAGTCTGAGCACTCGTGCACAGCCGGTACCATCTGACTTGCTGATGCATGTTTTTATCTCGTGAGGGGGCCATGGCTCCATGATTATTAAATACCAGTTTCCAAGCACTGAAGCAGCTTTGTCCTGTTTTATAGCAGTGGTAACACGAGGCAAAATCATTTGAGTTTATTTTGATGAAACTTGGCATTTGGTTGGCTGATTGCTTACATGAAGTAGTTTCTTACAACAGCTGTGATAACTCAGCAGTGGTGTGCATGTGCTACAGGCGCCATGAAGGCAAATGTGTGGTGTGACTTGGCTCTATCTCATGCCTGACTTCCATGTGTTGTTGCCCAGATTCAGTGCTGAGCTCCACACCACAGTCCCACTTTGCAGAGCTGAGGACTTGTCGGGAGTTTTCAACTTCTTAATCCTTATCTCCAGGAAAAGCACTACAAATATTTATCAGTAGTAAGCAGGTAGTTGAAGAACTTTCCCGAATGCCTATTCATGTGTCCTTGCCTAGAAAGAATAAAAGTAAATAAGTAGAAAGAAGAAATGTCATCTTGCTTGCAAGCCTAAATGAAATATTTGCTAGGAAGTGCTCACAGATATCTCATTATCTTTGAAGAGGCAGTTTCTCACCTTCAGTCTTCTTTATCATGCCTGTGTCTCCTGCCCCTACTGTGTTTGAGCCTGGATATCTTTGCAGCTGTGCTGCTGGGCCCATGCCTTTGCACAACATCACCATACTGCACACAGTAGATATTAATTGCTGACTAATTACAGATTAATAAAAACTTAATAGTTAAAAGTAGAGTATTAAACCTGTTCTTTACCCAGGCGTGATTGATGGCTTCTATTACACACCATTAGATATTTTATTCTTGTTAAATGAAGAGCAGGCAACTTTGTCAAGTATTTTTAGTTCTCCCTGGTCTTATTGGCTCCATCTATTTTCAGGGATGTTCTCTAAATGGCCACATATGGCTTTGTGTCTATAGGAGTGATGACTGTACAGCTGGCTTTCATTGCCCACCAATTTACCAGAGCCCCCTTTATTGTGAGCCTGACAGCACCAGGGAGCTTTGTAGAACTAACAAAATGTATCTATTTTCTAATTGTCTATTTATCCCCTTCCATGCATTGGTGGGCCTCTCATCGGAAAGCAAAGGGGGGACAGCCTTGAACAATGATCCTTGTCAGGGCAGTTGCTCACTTTAAATTAGGGTCTCATTGCTAAATAACTAATTTAGTCCTGCTATCAGACTGAAAAAGCGTGTATTCAGTGCAAAGTGCCAACTGGGGAATTGATTATGTCTGCTCTTACTGTGCATGATAAAAATGCCAGGCCGGCAGGCGGTAGGTGGCTCCCCAGCGGCCGACAGCTTCCCAGCATGGAGGGTCCTTGCCAGAAAACCAGGCAGGGACTCCACCAGGCTCTGGGAGTCTTGGAATGAGCCTCAGATGCTTGGAATCCCTGCTTCATATGTTAGGTTGAGGGTGGCTCACTGCTACTGTCTCTGATCTGGAGCTGGACCAGGAGGGGGATAGGGAACAGGGTTGCTTGGGAACCAGAGCAGAGAGAGGCTGGCAGCCCCAGTGCCAGTCACTGGTTTTGTTCCCTTGAAGCAATTTGCCCAGTGTCCATGTCTACTGCAAGACTTTTGCCCATCAACATCACATGAGATCAAGTGCAGCAACCTGCACTAACTGCAGTCTCCCCAGTGCACCCAGATCGCGTCCATCAGCTTCACTCCTGTCACAGTAGTCTGGCTGGACAAGGATTTGTCACCACAGATGAACAGAGCACACAATCTGAGCACCAAGGAACCTTCTTCCCAGCTATAGGACCAGTCTGGACTTGCTCCAGAGCATTCTAGAGGATGGGGTGCCCCTCCAAGAGCTGTTTGCTGGGTGACTGAATGAAAGGGTGTGTGTGAACAGCAAAGGGTTAAAGAGCTGTTCATGATCAGTTTCGTATCAAGGGGTGGAACACTTGTGGTTATTCATATTGAGGGACTAACCTCAGAAACTATGTCTTGAACAGTGACTTGGGCTGTCCCCTCCCCTCCCCTCCCCTCCTTTGAATAATGAGAGTCAACATAAAGTGTATCCTGTGAACCTCAACTCCAGGTGCACACTTTTTCCCGTACCAGGCTAGGAGGGCTTCATGGATCTGAGGTGTATAGGGTTGTTTTGATCCCAAAACAGATCTTGGACCATGAGTAGACCTCAGTATTGGTGCAGGTTTTGCTGCCACCAGGTTACCCTTCCCAATGCCAAACTCATTCTGGAATGTAACAAAATATCTGGATTTGCTTTGCTTTTTTACCAAAATTCACAGGAGATCTGGGGGTGGAATACTAACTGGATTGACCTTCTACCAAGTAATAGGGGTGGTATGTGGAACCATAGAATGGCCTGGGTTGGAAGGGACCTTTAAATGTCACTTACTCCAATCCCCTCTGCCATGGATAGGTACCACAGCAAAGAAATTAGTATGTCACAACAGAAATCTCCAAGAGATAATTCCCTTGAAAGAGTTATCAAAACATAACAGTACAGGTACAACCAGCTCTACTGCCATGCAGTAATTTGACTTTGTAGTCGCTTTCAATCTTCTTAGAAAGACAATTAGAGCAAAATCAAAATGCTGCAACTGATCAGCTGAATGCTCTTTTCTAAATATTGTGATCAATTTGCACATGCCATCATTTTAATGGCCACTGCTGCTCACCAGCTGAAACTGCTGCACGTACACTTTGAGAGACACAGTCCCACCAAGATATCCTCATGGCCAAAGTACTGTGGACTTAGAGAATCATGCTGTTTTCCACATCCCAAAAGATGGAAATTCATACTCGTTTTTTAAATGTGTTTTACATTGAACATAAGGTAAATGCAGAGAACAGGCCAAACTGTGGACAGTTTATTTACACCTCACTTAAGATTTTGAATTAAAGCATGACCTCTTCCACTATTATGTTTTCTTCTTATGCCAGTGTGAAAATATGGCACATGGGAAATAAGGGAAGACTCCAATTTTTCCCCATTGAAATTTACCTTAGAGAGCTATGTGTAAGGATGAGTAGAAATTATACAACAGACGTGTTAATTTTAAAGCTGAAATAACATTAGTGGTGTAGCACATTCTCTTGATGGTCACAATTGTCACAGCAAAAAGGCAGCTAAAGGATCCAAGAAGCAAAGGATCCTGAATTTTAAATTTAGGCAGAGCTGTGCAGAGTGTACACAGAGGCCTTGCTCCTGAGCTGCAAGACCTGAGTTTGTCACTCTGAACTGGTAAAAACTTGGAATAATACAATGACAGTCAGTACTTGGCTTTTGCATTTCTTCTCTGAGAAGAAGTATTCTTCTCTAAGTGTCTGAAGTATTTGAAGAGGAGAATTGCAAAGTGGTAAGCAGATAAAATGCCCTATATTTATTGTTCTCTGTTTCCCCCTGTCTTATTCCTGGCAGCAGTAGTCAGAGCAGGGCAGCTATGCTGAGGTCACTCCTGGTGTCCTCCTCCCAGCTCAATGCACTTAATGGTGATGCCACCTCCTGAACAGGCAGCTGCAGAAGTCTCCCTCGAGCAGCCCCCAAAGATCCACAGTTTTTTTCAAGCCATGGACAAAAAAAACCCACCAAATAAATCCAAATACAAAACCAAATACAAAACCAGAACCAAAGCAAAACCACCACCCCCACAAAAAAACCAACCAACCAAAACAAACAAACAAACAAACACCCCCAAAACCAACCAAACAAAAAACCCCTTTGCTTGTGCACCAAGCAGACTGCCAGCAAAACCAATACACCCTGCCCTGAGCCATGAGGGAGGCAGAGCCTGGGTGGATGGGTTTTTAAAAACACCACCAAGTTAGTGAAAGCCACCTTCCCCTGCCAAGATTACCAATTGCTGGGTCTTCAAGGCACAGTAACAATTTTCAGGAATCAGATGATTTGGGGGATACCTTATCATTATGAATCACTCCAAGACAGCGCTACAAAACTGCAAGGTCTGTGGGTGAGAGCACACACAGGGACAGCTTCCAGACATGAACCCAACACTCCAGATGTGAATGCATTAGGGGAAAGTTTTATTGGTGTGGCTCTGTTAGGAAAGAAATAGACAGGCCTTTGCAAAGGGAAGGGCACATCTCTGTAGCTGCCAAGACTGCTTGTCCATAATTTAAAATTATTTATATAATCTAATCTAATCTGGCATTAGATTCATTCCTTCTGAACTTAATTTCATTCCTTTTGAGTTTTTTTCAAGTGCATCATGAATGTTTGGGACATTTTAACAGCCAAAAAGTTTCTGATGCCTTGTTGATACCAGGATGCTGAAAGGTTGTCCCAAGCCTAACACAGATTCAGCCCCTGCTGGCTGCCCAATGAAAACAAAACTTGAAATCTCACTGTAATATTTTGCATCAACTAAGCCTGAGACTCGGCATTCATTAGCTTTTTTTATCTTAAACAATAAGGAATATTGGAGTTTATGGTCCTTTCATTGTGATGGCTGAGGCAAAACCCACAGCAGATTTACAGCCTGGAAGACTCAAATTTGTTTTTCTGCATTCAGCTCTTCTCAGGCTGCCTCCCCTTAGCTCTCTAAAGGTGAATCCAAGAAGAGAATTTAAATTGTGATTTTTTAATATGTCCTCTATAGATATTATAGATCCCACAGTTGCTGTCTTCTGATTTATTCAGGCAGTGTCCTTTATGAAATGATTGCTGGTATATGTAGATGTACTGAAGCAGAATCCCATCCTGAAAGGGAGAACTCCATCACGGATAAATTCCAAAGTCGTGGAGTAGGTAGTTTCCCCAACAGGTGCCCGTCACTGAGTTCCTGCAGCCCGGAGAGCCAGCTGGCAGCACCCGCAGGTGAGGAGCAGAAGCAGCAGCATTGGGCTGATGACCTAGAGCCCAGGGACAACAGTTGCCCCCTTGTTTAAACCCTTCAACAAAGGCATCACAGGTGTTTTCAGCAGCAGAGCGAGGGTACAGTGACACACTGTTGTGTCTCCTTTCCTCAGGCTCACCCCTAAAGTGTCAGATAAGCACCTTTCATTCTGTTTGCTGGTGGGGATGCCTCTCTTCCCAAAGCAGGGGTTGTTTTTTCACTTGAATATGTAATAGTCACCTCCACCTGGGTGACAGGCACCTCCCATGACTCTCTGGGACAACATGACAACAGCAGAGCTGCAATTTTAATAGACTCCAAGTAGTTTTCACAGAGCAAAGCCTTAAAAACTCCCCAAGGAGAGCTCATCAAGCAGAATGGTCCCACGAGCTGAGTTTATTAGCAGGCAGGACAGAGAGGTTGATGAGCCCGTGCAGCTGAGCAGACAAGCTGTCAGACAGGACTCCTAATCCAATCAGTTACCTGTCGGAGGGGACTGGTATGTGCTTTCTGACTGCAGCACCTCTGGGGAGCACTGTGCTGTGGCCCCTCACACTGGCTGCCACCCCAGCTAGGGGCCAGGGATCCTGGGCATTCCCACTTTGTGGAGGAGAAAGCACAGTTAAAACCACACTAGGAACCTTCCTCCTGCGTGAAAGACACCACTGGGGTGTACAGGTTAGACCATGCTCAGATTCCCTGGGAAGCCCTTGTAGAGGCACAGTTAAACATTTTGTTTCTTTTTCTTGCCTTCTCACCTTGCAACAACCTGGTGGGGGGCACACAGATATGTTTAAAATAGCCTGAGTGTTGTGTGGCTAGCATGACTGCAGTATGGCTGCTCTGCATGGCACGGGATGAGGACTCTGGGAGGTCCTACTGGTGTGGAAGACTGCAGCACAGCAGGTGCATGTGAGCACTGAGGTGAAAAAGCTCCCCCAGGTTCTGGGACACCCAGTACCAGGCTGTCTTGGGGTAGAGAAGCTCCCTGAGCCTCTCTTCTGCCAACCACGGTCGCTTGCTGTGCACCTCGAAACCACGCGCTACACAGTGTGCTGGGTGGGAAGAGCAGGCTGGGTGGGCAGGGTGGGCAGTGCCAGGGCAGCAAACTGAGGCCCATTCTGAGCAGCAAAGAGGATGGGGTGTGAGCTTTGAATGAAAAGAGGTGACCTCTTGCCAGTCCAAGTGCTGTAGACTCAATAGAATCATCAAGCTGAGCAAAATTAAGAAAAAATTACACATTTGTCTAGAAAATACTACATAGCTTGGAAAAAAAACCACATTGTTTTCCTTAGAATGAAACCTGATTTTTCTGTAAAGTAAATGCAAAACCTACATAATTTCACACAGTTTCTGTTTGATCATAAATGGAATGTCTGATGTTGTTAATTTTTTAAAAGATCAGAAGTCCTATATATGCTAAAAGTGGTTGCTCAGTGATTTGTGAATGATCATTTCCAACACTGGTTCCTGGATCTTTAAAGGAAAACACAAGTGATTATATTTTATGCCTGTATGTGTTTATGATTCTAGCAAATTTAAACAGGATTAATGACTCCTCTGCTTCAGAACCTGCCAGGAACATGCAGTGGTATTGTCCTTTTCTCTTCTAGTGGCTAGAACCACCTTTTAATCAAGGAAACAATTTTTAATGTGACTGCATAATATTTGCATTTACACCAAAAATATTTTTCTGTTTGAACTCCTCTGGAAAGCAACATCACCAGGCTTTTTCAGAGGTTTGTGATGCAATGCAGTGGGCTGATGACAAGAACAGAGTGGCCTGCCATTTCTGTCTGATGGCTGTAAAGAAGCTTGTCACAGTCTCTGCAAAAATAGAAAGCAACATATTCGGGTTTGTTCTTGTTCCGATCCCCTGTATTATATGCAAGGGTATCCTTTACTAGAACTGGGTGGTCGTTTGAGTACATGTTTAAGTAATGAAGTTGACTAATATAGCAATATAAATCTGGTAAAACAGTATCACATATCAGCTTAACAGTACTTCGGACTAAATGAAGTGGCAACAGCAAGATCTCCAGCACTACAAGAGGCAAAATCCAATGTACAGGTTTATAGGAAGTTCTACTGAACTCAAGTGAAAATATAATTCTGAAAAGTGCTACAGATATCTAAAAACTCTGTAATTTACTGCAGAAGCCTGGGGTACTCTTCTTGTAATTCCAAGATTCAGAGAGAATGGACCTGTAATGTGTAGGTCCGATGGTGCCACTTCTGCCTCTGCTCCTGCAGATACCCCCTGGTTTTCTGTCTGTTTGTGCCTACCTCTCCAAAAGAAAACTTCGGTAAATAAACACTCAGTCTTTGACAGACTCCCCAAGATTTTGCTCCTCTCACATTTGTGAGAGGATTGTACATTTGTACATTACATTTCGTGGATTTTGTTGAGATTTTAGACTGGCACAGGTGGTGTAGGGGGGACTGTACAGGATGTTGACATGCTTTAATCCTCCCCAGTCACCAACTAAGTACCCACAGGTGCTTGCTCACACCCCCCATCGCACTCCCAGTGGGGAGGAGAATTGGAAAGAAACTGAACTTTGTGAGTTAAGAACAATTTAGCAACTGAGACGAACTAAAATATAATAGCAGTAACACTGCTTATAATAATTATAACAATAGTAACAAAAAGGAGAGCAAGTGAAAGAGGACTAAAACCGAGGAGAAACAAGTGGGGCCCTGTCACTGAGACACACAAAGCAATCACACGCAGACAAGAGATTTTCGCAGAGGTTCTTCTGATCCAGCTCCCAGCTGAAAGAGCGGAGAGAAGAGACCCTTTTGTTTATTTTTTACTTTTTATACATTTGTGGGTCTAGCAGAAGATTGGCTTTTTTTTGGGGTTTCCACCCCTCAGCCTCAGTGGCCAGACAAATTGTCAGTTACAATTGTTTTCGAGTTAGAAATATGCAAACAAAGGACAGAGAATGAAAAACAAAGGATTTTTATATTATTTCTGTGGGAAAGGTAGAAAACTGCTCTAATATTCTACGGTATCTAAAAGATCTGACTCCGTCTATGAAAATCAAAAGGCTAATAAAGAAACTCAGAAAAACCAGGGTAACAGGGCCCAATAGAACTGTTGACCTCACACTATGTGATGCCCAGCCTGTCCCCATAGCAGTAATCATTGACTCCTGGACAACTTTCCCCTGTTTATGGACACGAGGTAGGATGATCTGTGGTGTAGCATGTCCCTTTGGCCAGTTTAGGTCAGCTGTCCTGGCCATGCTGTCTCACAGCTCCTGGTGTACCTTGTCACTGGCAGAGCATGGGACACTGAAGTGTCCTTGATTTAGGGTAAGCACTACTGTGCACCTACCAAACATCAGTGTGTTATTAACAACATTGTTCTCATAGTGAAGTTCTCATACTTCTCTTCTACTGGGAAGAAAAGTAATTCTATCCCAGCCAAAACCAGTACAGAGAGGTGGCTTGGATTTGTATGGAAATTTGTCTGATTTGTCTTTGATTTCCTGAAAGAGATGCTGCTTCACCCTGTGTGGCAGTGATATAGTGATACAGCACTCCAGGTCACCTGGGCAGCTGCTGCAGACAGGACTCACAGACACTGCTGCCATGAATTTCAAGGGTGCTGAACTGCCCCAGCAGCATGGACAGCACTGATGTGCAGTGCTCCACACCACCTCATGCTAGAACAGTGTGTGCAAGCAGTTGAGACCTCTGTTCCTAGCCTCCAAAAGAGATTTTGTAGCCCAGCATCAGCTTTCTGGTTACGTTGTCTTGCATGGTGCTGTTCTGTCCCTAGGATGACCTTTCAGTCAGCTACAGTGCCCTCCCACAGCCCCTGTGAGGGCCAGACAG